>NC_023757.2:22460847-22708347 GCF_000499845.2 Phaseolus vulgaris
GGCAGAACGAACACTCGAATTCACCGAACAAAAGCTCGAACGAACAGTGGAAAATGGTTGCACCAGCACACAACCATACAGAAACTACAGAAACTTCCAGAATTCACGCTGTGTGATGGCATTTCATGAAGTTCTTCTTGAATCAATGTAGAGTAATGGGGCGGAAGCAATGAATGAAGGTGAGCAAGATCCTCCTAGGAGTGGTGTTGATCTTGAAGGTGCATGAAGTGTATGAAGCTAGGGAGGTTCGGCCAACCCAAGGAGAGGTGAAGGAGATGAAGTTTAGAGCCTAGAATTCTAGGGAGAAGCAAAGCATGGCACAAAATGGCAGCATAACTTTACTCACAATAAACTTGCAAATACAAAGAGATGGCCTCCCTATTTATAAGCTAGATGGTCGTGATTCTTAAGCTAATACATAATGAAATGTAAACCAAATGAAATGCAAAGCATAGGCCATGTGCTATGACCGGTCACACCTAGCAAGTTTCTGGAATGTTTCCATCAAATGTGCTTTCTACACTACCCTATCTACTAAGTACCCCTATTGGCCCTTTATGCAACATGTACAAGGCTTTCTCTCTTCCATCCGTGGCTTCATCCACTTGTGCTTGTACATGCTTAGCCATTGACCTTGTGAGAGGACCTAGACGGTCTAGTTCCACATCTAGACGCTCCATGGGTAGCCTCCCTTCTTCACGTCCTGGACGCTCATTCCTTGGAGCTAGACGCTCTCCTTCGTCTAGACGCTTTTCATGGTTTGGGCTTTGGCTGCCTTGGCTAGATGTGCTTGGCCCTCCTCCATCATCCCCTCCCCCTTGGAAAGGATTTGTCCTCAAATCCAGCTCGTCATCGTCATTGGTACCTACAAATGGAGAAAGATCAATTACATTAAAAGTGTCATGTACTCCATATTCAAGAGGTAGGTCCAATTTATATGCATTGTTGTTGACTCGCTTGAGAACTTGGAAAGGTCCAACTCCTCGGGGACTTAGTTTGGACTTCCTTTGAGTTGGAAATCTATCTTTGCGAAGGTGAAGCCAAACTAAGTCTCCTTCCTCAAAAATTATTTCTCTCTTCCCTTTATTGTTGTATTTTGTGTACTTCTCATTTTGTTGTTGTATTTGGAGTTTAATCTTCTCATGCATTTTCTTTACTGTACCGTCCCGTATCAGGGCGTTGACTAAGTCAAAGTCAACGACTGGAAAGTCAAAGTCAACTCAAGGTGTCGCCCAGGTGTAGAGACGCCAAGAGGAAGCGTCGCCAAGATAGGACAAGGCGTCGCCAAGGCAAGGCGTCGCCTGGGTGGAAGCGTCGCCAAGGCAAGGCGTCGCCTGGGTGGAGGCGTCGCCCAACCAGGGCTTAGCCAGATCAAACAGTGTAAAAGTAAGGCAATCACGGTATGGTTCCCCGATACCCATGGGTAGGAAAGACCATGGAGGGAGCGACGCCGTGGGAAAGCCTCAGGACCCGATATCTCGGGAAAGTGATAAAGAGAAGGAAAAGGTGGCTTCAAGGCCATAGTGATAGTACCAGTGAAGGGCAGCCTGACTCGTGAAGTACCCCTGCCGCCCCAGAGACGCCTTCGGGACAGATACGACCCAAGAGGAAGGTCACGCCCAGGATAACCGGGTGCAGGGTGCGAGAGGAAGGCAGATACGCTCTCAGAGTAAGTGGCTAGATACTTGGGGGCATGAGTTGGCACCCAAAAGGCCACCCCTAGCGCAGTAGCACTCTCAGCAGGAGGACTCACACGTAGAAACGTCCCCAGGTGGGCCGAAGCGCCCCCAGATGGGGTCATGGCGTCGTGAGGCCCTCCACGTGTACGACAGCCATGCCAGAATAGAAACACCGTTTAGTCAGGTGCCAGGTAATTAAAAGTTATTCAATACAGTTTCCCTTTCGAGCATTCAAGTACTATAATGGCTCCCGAGCGTTTCAAACGTCTTAAATGCGCTACGTTTTCTAATTAAGCGCTTTAATGAGTGTGTTACGTTTGTGATTAAAAGCGCTTTAAGGCGCTTTAAATGCTAGGGTATTTAAATAGCACGGAGAATGTTGGAAAAATGGTTGGAACCTTTGGCAAATTTACGAGAAACTCTCTGGTTGCTTGCCCGTGCTTTAAGATTACGTACAAGTGACTGGAGAATATTTTTGCCTGAAGGAGACAACACACACACATATACACAGTTCTTTTACCACCTTCAGAGTGCCACACGCGGTGCTCAGATACGTGGGTGGACAGTTTTTTGGTGTTTCTTGCTGGCTGACTTGAGCGTCGGAGTGCACACGGCCGCTAGGGCGCCTCTTTGTCCCCTTTTTTTGCAGGAATCCGCCGGCAACCAGCGGGAAGGAGACCCCAGCTGACGGTTGAGGTCGTGCACGAAGACGTCCCGGTCAACCGGACGGAACATTTGGCGCCCACCGTGGGGCAGATATAAAACATCAGTCCCATCACAAGTTCGAGAAGGTTTATCAAGTTACAGTAACGTTGAAGGAGTTTGGAGCGACAATGGCCCCCACCAGACGAAGAGCAGCGCGCGCAGCCCCAGCAGACCTATCCATGCAGCAGGTCCTGGAAATAATGAGGGGGCTGTAGCAGGACACGGCGGATTCGAAAATGGAGCAGGAGCGCATGCAGGCAGACCTTGCCGCCTCGCATGAGCGGAACGAAGAGCTCCACCGTGTGAATGAGGAGTTGCGCCAGGGCCTGAGAAACGATAGGAGGCGGCCTGGGCATGACGAGACAGAGAACCATTCCCCACCAAGGGAGTTTTCCACTCCTTTCTCGCAGGAGATCCTAGACGCAGCAATCCCGAACATGTTCGCGGGACCCAAGGCGATCTTCACCGGGATGGAGGACCCAGAGACGCACCTGGCTGCATTTCACACGCAGATGGTCCTGATAGGCGGTTCTGATGCTGCCAAGTGCAAGCTCTTCATGAGCACCCTGACCGGGATGGCTATGGACTGGTTCATTAGCCTCCCAGAAGGTCATATCACATCCTTCCGCCAATTGTCGCGGTTATTCCGAGAACAGTACTTAGCCAACAAGGCCCCGCCGCCGGTCTCCTACGACCTTTTCGACGTGAAGCAATATCAGGGGGAGACCCTGAAGGAGTATATCAATCGCTTCGGGGCCCAGGTCGTGAAGGTTGGCACAACAGAAGAGCCTATGATCGTGTACGCGTTTGTGAAAGGCGTATGCCCCGGCCCCTTCGGAGAATCCATTATCCGTAATCGCCCTAGGACTTTCGCTGAATTATGGCGCAGGGCAGTAGAGCATATTGCTTCGGAAGGGGAGGTATGTGTGAAGCGCACCAGCGCCGTGCCCTCACGCCCGAGGGGACCGGCGCGAGTTCAACCCGTCAGAGTCAATGAGACCACGACGGGGAGAAAGAAGCCAGAGGCGAGACGCCCTACGAGGCCAGAAAGCCCCAGCCCCGGGGCCCAGCAGGAGGCGAACGCCCCGCCAGAGAAAGAGCAAGACCGGCGAGGTACAACTTCGTAGTTGAGTTGAAGGATTTGATCGCCGTACCCAACATAGCCGAGAGGCTGAGGCGACCGGCGAAGACCGACAAGGTGTTAGGGCCCCGCAAAGACTCTTGGTGCGAATTTCACGAGGCTTTCGGGCACCAAATTGATAATTGCCTGTCGTTGGGCTACCAGCTAGATGAGCTGGTGAGGACTGGGTTTTTGAAAGATTATGTCGCAGATTCCACCACGACCGCCACCTTGCCGCCGCCGGCAGATGAGCCAGCACACGAGATGCCTGTGCTTGGCGAGGTCCACACCATTGCTGGAGGTTTTTCCGGCGGAGGACCCACCGCCTCCCAGCGGAAGAAATACACGAGGGGGGTGAATTCAATCGAAGAGAGGCTCTCGGGGGAGCCCTGGGAGTCAGATATTGTGTTCACAAGAAGAGACCTCCGAGATGTGGTGCCCCACGACAACGATCCCGTTGTCATCTCAGTCGTCACAGCTGGAAGGAAGGTCCACAGAGTGCTTGTTGATCAAGGAAGCTCGGTAGACGTCATGTTTCTGTCGACCTTTAATAAGTTACGGTTGTCCCCCGATCTGCTGAGTCCCTATACGGGATGCTTGTATGGGTTTGGGGATAACCAGGTAGAGGTCCGGGGGTACCTGGAGTTGAGGACCGGCGTTAAACCGTCTGAGTGCAGTGTCCTCCACCCGCCACATGAAGATGAAGCTACCGGACCTCAATGGCCGGGTGATAGTCATCAGGTCAGACCAGGAGGAGGCGAGGAAATGCTGTGAAAACAGCCTGAAGACGAAGAGAGGCGTATTTATGGTGTATGAACGTCCGCCAAGAGCGGACACGACGATGGTTGAGGCGACGCCCGTTGGGCAGACGCCCGAAGCGGCCATAGCAGAGGAGGCCCGAAGCAGGTGTGCCAATGGAGGAAGGCCCTGACGACGCGGCGCCCGTAGAAGAGGCGGCGCCTGTCGAAGAGGCGGCGTCCGTCGAAGATGATAGCAGGGAGCAGCCTGCAGCTAACGCCATAGAAAGGGAGATTGGCGGCAAAGCTTTCAGGTTAGGAAGCTCGCTAAGCCCAGAAGAACAGGAAGGGGTGGTAGAAGTGATTTCGCGCCACCTGGATGCCTTCGCATGGTCCGCCTCGGATATGCCAGGCATCGACCCTGATTTCCTGTGTCACCACCTCAGCATGGACACCACGGTCCGCCCCGTGCGTCAGAGAAGGAGGAAGTTCAATGAGGAACGACAACAGGTGGTGAGAGACGAAACGCAGAAGTTCCTGAGTGCTGGCCACATTAGGGAGATTCAGTACCCTGAGTGGCTCGCCAATGTCGTCTTGGTGAAAAAGGCGAACGGAAAGTGGAGAATGTGCGTTGACTTCACGGACCTGAACAAGGCGTGCCCAAAGGATTCCTATCCGCTGCCCAGCATCGACGCCTTGGTAGACAGCGCGTCCGGCAGCAAGGTGTTGAGTTTCCTGGACGCCTTCTCAGGGTACAACCAAATCAAGATGCACCCAAGAGACGAGAGCAAAACTGCATTCATGACGGAGACATGCAGAGGCTAATGGATAAGGTCCTGGCGCCAATGCTTGGGAGGAATGTGTACGCTTATGTCGACGACATGGTGGTGGCGTCGCAGAGTAGGGTGCAGCACATGGCAGACCTCGAGGAGTTGTTCAACACAGTATCCAAATACCGCCTCAAGTTGAACCCCGAAAAGTGTGTTTTCGGGGTAGAGGCCGGTAAGTTCTTGGGTTTTTTGCTCACCGAGAGGGGAATAGAGGCGAACCCCGACAAATGTGCGGCTATTATCGCCATGCGGAGTTCGACATCGGTAAAGGAGGTGCAACAGTTGACAGGGCGGATGGCGGCGCTCTCGAGGTTTGTTTCCGCCGGAGGAGAAAAGGGGTACCCGTACTTCCAGTGCCTCAAGAGAAACAGTCGCTTTGCCTGGACTGATGAGTGCGAAGCGGCTTTCATTAAGCTGAAGGAGTACCTGGCGACGCCACCGGTTCTCTGCAAGCCGGTAACGGGCGTGCCCCTCCGGTTGTATTTTACTGTAGCGGAGCGGGCCATCAGTTCTGTGTTGGTCCAAGAGCAGGACCAGAGTCAGAAGCCCATCTACTTTGTAAGCAAGGCCTTACAGGGGGCTGAGACAAGGTACCAAGCACTGGAGAAGGCGGCGCTGGCGGTAGTGTTTTCTACTAGGAGGCTCCGTCATTACTTCCACAGTTTTACGGTGGTAGTGATGACCAATCACCCCATACAGAAAGTGCTGCAGAAACCCGATGTGGCAGGAAGGATGGTACGCTGGGCAGTGGAGCTGTCAGAATTCGACATACAGTACGAGCCTAGAGGACCCATCAAAGGGCAGGTGTACGCGGATTTTGTAGTGGAACTTTCGCCCGGAGGTGAGCAAGAGGTGGAAGCGAGTTCACAGTGGCTGCTCTCGGTTGATGGCTCCTCAAACCAACAAGGGAGTGGTGCGGGAATAGTGCTGGAAGGACCCGACGGCATACTGATCGAGCAGGCCTTGCATTTTGCCTTCAAGGCAAGTAACAATCAAGCAGAATATGAAGCCCTGATTGCAGGAATGCTCTTGGCCAAGGAGATGGGCGCACAGAACCTCCTAGTGAAGAGCGACTCTCAGTTGATTACGGGGCAGGTGTCGGGTGAGTTCCAGGCGAAGGACCCACAGATGGCGGCGTATCTAAAATACGTCCAGTTGTTGAGAGGGGCGTTCAACGCTCTTGAGTTAATACACGTCCCGAGGGAGCAGAATGCCAGAGCTGACCTGCTCGCAAAGCTGGCCAGCTCAGGCAAGGGGGGTAGACAGAGGACAGTGATCCAGGAGACTCTCAAAGCTCCGCGTCGATCCGTGGAAGACAACAGGGTGGATGTCCTCCAGATTTATGCATCAAGGGGAAGGCCGAGGAGTCATTCCTCATTGACCCAAGATACGCAGAGGGCGCCCCGCATCAGTATATACGCGGGTGTGTCTGAGGAAGAGCAGATGCAGGTCTGTGTCCTGTCCAAGGGAGACACCTGGATGACGCCCTATAAACGATACCTGGCGGATGGGGCCCTTCCAGTGGACCCTGAAGAGGGTAAGAAAATCAAAAGAAATGCCGCAAGATATACTTTGGTGGATGGGGTGCTGTTCAGGCACGGTTTCACTCACCCTATCCTAACATGCGTCAGTGGCGATGAGTGCACCAGGATAATGGCGGAGCTACACGAAGGTATCTGCGGAAGCCATGTAGGAGGAAGGTCCTTAGCCTCCAAGGTAATACGCGCAGGTTTCTTCTGGCCAACAGTGAAAGAGGATTGCGCACGGCACGCCCAGCGGTGTAAGCAATGCCAAAAGCACGCCGACTGGCACAAGGCGCCGCCAGAAGAGTTGCGGTCCATATACAGCCCGTGGCCTTTCCACACATGGGGAATTGACATCCTGGGCCCTTTCCCACTGGCAATCAGGCAGATGAAGTATCTGATCGTCGCCATAGAATACTTCACTAAGTGGATAGAGGCAGAGCCCGTGGCACAAATCACTGCGCATAAGGTACAACATTTTGTGTGGAGAAACATCATGTGTCGCTTTGGCGTACCCAGGCGCCTGATATCTGACAACGGGACCCAGTTCGCCAGTCAGCAGTTGAGAAATCTGTGCGCTGAACTGGGAATCAAGCAAGTGTTCGCGTCGGTCGGACACCCCCAGACCAATGGACAAGTAGAGTCAGCAAACAGAGTTCTGCTGAGGGGGTTAAAAAGAAGGTTAGAGAAGGCCAAAGGGGCGTGGGCGGAAGAGGTGCCAAGGATTGTATGGGCATACCACACCACGCCCCAATCCTCTACTATGGAGACGCCTTTCAGTTTGGTGTACGGGTTGGACGCGATGATTCCAGTAGAAATACACGAAAGCTCAGCGCGTTTTCAAAACTTTGTGGTGGAGGAATCTAATGAGGAGAGACGGGTAAACCTGGATCTGCTAGAAGAGGCCAGGGAAGAAGCTAGAATAAAAGCTGAAGCGATGAAGAGAAGAGTGGAGCGGCAATATAGCTCTAAAGTAAAGCCGCGACAGTTTCAGGTGGGCGACCTAGTGATGAGGAAAGCTCATCCATACGAGTTGGAGAATAAGCTGTCTCCCAAGTGGACTGGGCCCTTCAGAGTTACTGAGGCTAAGAGCAACGGTTCGTACAACCTAGAGACTTTAGATGGAGGCCCTATCCCGCGCAGTTGGAATGCAGCCAACTTAAAATTTTATTTCAGTTGACTTATGTAAGCAGCATGTAACAATTTAGTTGAAGGGGACGCTCTTTTTCCCTTTCGGGGGTTTTTTAATGAGGTCACCCTAATAAATGGAAAAACCAGTTGAGAAAAAGAAGTGCCTTGGTTTTCAGCCTTTATCTTTCCTTGTTAGAAGTAATGTGATGCGCCGCCTAGGCCATGGTGTCGCCAAGGAAGAAGGCGTCGCCTAGGTCTTGGCGTCGCCCAGAAAGAAGGCGTCGCCCAAGTAAAAGCATGCATCGTTGGCAGAACGAGACGAAAGGAAGTCGCGCGGTATATGAAGCATATGCAAAGTAAAGTGGCGTTGTAAAGAATTATGATATTGGAAAGTTGTTGTTACAAGCAATGTTCAGTACAAAATGCAAAAACACAAACAAGCCACTTCTCAGCGCTCATCAGAGTCATCACTGGAGGAAGGCGAAGCCCCTTTTCCAGCACGCAGCGCTCGAGTAAGTCGTGTCCTCTTTTCTTGGCTTATTTTCGAACCTGCACAAAGGGAACAAATGTATTAGAGACACCGTGAAGAAAGACAGGCACAGTTAGAAAGTAACGAAGGCCGAAGTTGCCTAAGGCAGTGGTTCTCACATATGTACTTCTCAAGAGTCCTAGCGTTGAACTCCAAGCTGATCACCGTAGCAGAGTCAAAGCCTCCCGCCTCAGCAAGAATCCGACAAGCTATTTGATCACTTGGAGCCAGATTCTTGAGGGGTTTGGCTTTGAGGGCCTTTTCCTCTCTCACCCAGTACAGCGGAAACCCATCCAGAGCGTCGGGAACAAGGTCAGTACGACAGATCTTGAAGAACCGGCCTTTCCACCCGGTGAACGAGCTCTGGAAAGGTGTGAAGAGAACCCTCCCGGGCACGTTACTGAGAGTTACCCAGAGGTTGTGTCTCTCTCTCTTCACCTCAAAGAAATGAAGAAAGAGGTCAACCGAGGGTGCACAACCCAGAAACCCGAAGAGAACGTCGAAGGCTTTTACAAAGGCCTAGCTGTTGGGGTATAACTGGGCCGGAGCAACGTTGATCTCCGTCAGCAGTTCCTTCTCGAACCAGGAGAAGGGTAAGCGCACCCCGATGGTCTTGAACGCCACCTGGTAAAAGTAAAAGAAAGGGACCCCGTCGTTGGCCCGTTCGTCTCCACACACTGGCTCCCCAGAGTGCAAGGGAGCACAGCGATGTCGTCATCGTGCCTCCTTGCGAAGGCCCGGTGGTCATAAGAACATAACTCCCCTTTGTGTTCCCGTACGGCCCTGGTGGAGAGCAAGCATGAACACTCATCAAGAAGTTCACTCGAGGCCCAAGGGTACAAGTCTTTGGGACGGACCCTGGAGGAAGCATCGTGAGAAGACATTCTTTAACAAGATCGGGATGGCCAGAAATGCAAGAGTTGAGCGAGGGGAGCGAAGGTTAGAACAACCCTTCGACAGAGAAGAAAGGGTGCAAGAAGGAAGGGTGCAAGGAGAAAGAACGCAAGTAGGTTATGAAGAGTGAGAAAAGGATGAAGATAGTTCCAGAGTTTGAAGAGTTAAATAAAGCGGTTAGAGCGCCAAACGATGCGAACGGATGCACCGCGCGATTGATACACGTGGCAAAAGATGAAAGGATGACGCTGGCACCACTGGTTTAAATCAGAAAACGTCGTATCAGCAGAATATCCAGTGGTACGATGCGCCGTCGAAAGTGAGCTAGGGGTACAGCAGGAGTCAGGAAATGGAATGACTAGATACCCCATCAACCATGCAAGCAGCGCCACGTGGATCAAGTCGAATGACAGAAGGTCCCATCAGCTATACAAGGAGCGCCACGTGGATGGCAAGGCAAAGCCTTGGGCTCTTCGCTGTTATCAGGCGTTGACCAAGGCAAGAATTAAGGTCAATGTTGAAGTAAAGGTAACGCCCGAGGCGTTGCCAGGAAGGACGTAAAGGGCGACGACAGCGCGAGATGTTGCGGGCGTCGCCAACCCAAATACCGACTGGCGTCACCTCCCCGATACCCACAGGAAGGAAAGACTATGGGGGAAGACGAAAGCAAAGAAAAGCAAAGTTAGTCACAGGCGTCGCCTCCCCGATACCCACAGGTAGGAAAGACTGTGGAGGGAGACGAGACCGTCAAACGCCAGCGAGTCACTGGCAGGGTGTTCCCCGATACCTATGGGCAGGAAAGACCATGGAGGGAACAGACCCCCACAGCACTCAGCGTTTTAGACACCCGGGGACGATACGGTGCTGCTTTAGCAGGCCTCTCCTTAGGCGTGGGCGCCGAGCGTTAAAAGATCAAAGAAAGGACCTTTCGGTATCAGAGACGTCCCGTGGACGATACGGCGCCACTTAGTGAGCCTCTCCATGGGCGTGAGGGTTGGCGGGCGACCTTACCCGATCATACCGAACCGCCCAACGAAGTGAAAGAAATGGGCAGAACCCAGATAAAGTAAGTGAAGCGCGTGAAGGGAAAATATGAGAATGAGATCGCATAGGCAGAATCGTATGTGACAAAGAAATAAAGGCAACCATACGAACGTCCCAAATCAGTAACAAGAGTGCGGATAGTTCAAAGAATTACAAGTTTTGACAGATAAAATCAAAAAACGAAGGTAAAGAATGAAGAGTTAAGCTTGAAGAGGAAGGTGGCGGATGAGGGGCAGCGGTTCAGTCGTTCAAGTCCATGGGCACGACCTTCCCGTCGACGACGTGGTGTGTGGGGTCGCAGTTCGAAAGGTTGACGCCAGGATTCTCGCAGGACGCCTGGGTCAGGGCCTCTTGGAACCCCTCCTCGAAGGTACCCGCCATCTCCTGGATAAGGGACTTTTTCTCCTTCTCCAGTTCCTCAATGGCGGCGTCTCCAGAGGCCACCTGTTTCTCCAGAGCCTCTTTCTCCACGCGAAGCCGGCTAACCTCGACCCGCAGTTTGTCGTAGTCAACTCGGAGAAGGTCCATAGCTTTGTCCTGGGTGGCCATTTCCTCCTCCATCCGCTCCACCTTGGCAGCCTGTTCACAGCAACGGTCCTTCAGGTCCTTGTGAGTTTCTGCATCCGCTTTGACCAATTCCTGAAGACCCGCCACCTGTACTTGGAGAGCAACCTCCCGAGTGTAGAAGCCTGCCTGGAGCTCCAATGCCTCCGCCAGTTGCCTCTCTGTTTCCGCTTTGGACTCTTGTATTTGTCTTAGAGAAGTTTGATAGGCTTCGTTCTGGCGTCCCAGGGTCCTCATTTCCTCTTCCAGAGTAGATGCTTTTGTTTCCAAGGCTTGGAGGGTATGAGCTTGCAGGACCGCGTTTCTGGCCTAGGAGCGCCATTCAAGGGCCACCGCCAGGAAGGCCCCCAAGTAGAAAGGCATGCCTTCCCTCCTGTCGGTACCTTCTGGCATAGTCCCGCCACTGAAACCCCTCATCAGATGCATGATTGGAGGAGGGATGGCGATGAAGTCGGGGGCAGCAGCGTCGGGAGCCGGGGAAGCAGTGGTTTCTGGCGGCGGCGGAGGCGGCGCAGATTCAGCACCTTCGCCCCTTTCCTCTTGGAGAATCATAGGAGGGAGTGAGGTTGCGCTTGGAGGGTTGTCCATAAAGGGGTTCCGTCCCTGTGGCGACGTCTCTACCAGAAGAGGAACCCGCGCAGATTTTCTCCTTCTAAAGGGTGCCACGCCCTCTGATTCCTCATCATCTAACAGAACCTCCAAAACACTTTTCCCTTTGTCAAGAGGGGTTGGAGCCGGTGACGAGGCCGCAGCTAGGGGAACGGCGGCGATAGGCGGAGGAGAATTGGGAGTTGGAAGCACTTTGGAGCCAGGTGGAGACGTCGGAGATGGGCTAGAAGCAGCTTCAGCAATGACTGGAGGCGGCGGTGACGGAGCCGGTGGGAGAACCGGATTGGCAACGGGGCTGGAGGAGACGCCTGCCTTGGCGGCATGAGCCTCCTTCAGTGCTTTCACCAACATTATTCTTTTGGAAACGCCCATCACTGATCCTATATCAAGACAGGCCAAACAACAAGGATTAGCACTAGAACAGTTATGCGAATTCACAATACATGAAGAGGCGTGAAAATGCAAGTAACATTGTACAGCGAAAAATGGTAGCATAAGTTTAATTCAGATGAATCAGAAGGAAGATTCTATGGCCAAATACATGCAGATAACCACAACAACTAATGCATCATAAATCACCAAGAGCAGATACCGAAGTAGGTAGAAAGCCCATGGGCATTGAATTCGTTCGCGATGAGTTTGGCGGTATCGAAGACTATTCCCAGTCCCGCCAAGGCTTTGCATACATCCCGGTCAGGCAGGGCGAGCTCGTCTAGAGCCATGGGCTTCATGGTTATAGGTTTGTCTGTCCAGTACAGGGGAAAGCCCTCTAGGATGGAAGGATCGCGCTTGGTCGCGCGTACCTTGAAGAATTTTCCCTTCCATCCTTTGAACGAATTCTGGAAGAGCGTAAGGATGATGCGCCCGGCGATGCCAGAAAAGCTCATCCAGAGACTCTTCCCTTGCTTCTTTACCTCGAAGAAGTGAAGAAAAACGTCCACGGAGGAAGGAACGCCTAGATAGCCGCAGAGAATTTGGAACCCCCTCACGAAAGCCCAACTGTTGGGATGGAGTTGGGCGGGAGCAGTGTTTATCTCTGTCAGTAGCTCTTTTTCGAAGGGAGTGAGGGGTAGACGCAGGCCCACCCTGTTGAGCACCATCTGATAGAGGAAGAAGAAAGGGCATCCCCCAGTATCCCGTGAGTCCGCACAAACGGGCATCCCAGGTCGCACCCGGCTTACCAGGACTTGGGAGTCGTGATTTTTGTGGAACGCATTGAAGTTATAGAGGGCAGGGTCCCCCCTATGAGCCTCAACGTCCTCAACAGAGTTCAGGAGGGAACATTCGTCCAGAAGTTCGTCGGGGGCCCAGTCATATTCGCCCTTATAATGAGACTTGGGGAGCGGGGGAGGCGCGGTGGTCTTGGTTTTCGCCATCAACGCCAATGCTGAAGATCAAAAGAGAAAGAAAGGGTTCAGAGAAAAGGGGTTTGGGGAGAAGAAAAGGGGAAAATGGAAGAACCCTAGGAGCGCCCTACCCACAAGAGAACGAAGGGAAGCGAGAGGAACAACGAAGCATACAAACAATATCCAGAGAAATACGAGAATAACAACAGTCCCAGGCAGTTTCCGATAATGCGACGAAAGTGAAGAGTTGTGAGTGCTCGAAACCATACCTTTGCTGTTGAAATGGAGGCGGTAGGAGAGCGCAGGAAGGGGAGAATCGCAATTGCAGAGAAAAAAGGTTTTGGAGGCGATGAACAGTGCAAAGTAGCAGAGTGAATGAATGTAACAGTAGGGTGAGCGCGGGGTTTGGAGTAACTTAAACGTTACATTTCGCAACTCAAGAGGCGCTAACTAAGGGCCGCACGATCGGGCCACGCGTTAGAGGGTCGATTGCCCAGGGGAAACGTAAAGGTCCCTAGAGGAGGACCACGCGATGGGCCACGTGGCGCGCGATCAAGGGTAGCCCAAAAGGCGTTATCATCCCCATTTCAGGGAATGTCCAATCGGTCATTAAGAATACCCTGTGGTTCAGAAAGTGTCGCGTCAGTAATTCGAAAAATTGTTGAGTCAGCAGAGAATGACACGTCATCAGGAACGCACGCGGATGGTGGGGGCAAGGCTTTAGTCTTTGCGCTGAAGACAAGTCTTCGGCTTAAGACTGGGGGGCTTGTGTACCGTCCCGTATCAGGGCGTTGACTAAGTCAAAGTCAACGACTGGAAAGTCAAAGTCAACTCAAGGTGTCACCCAGGTGTAGAGACGCCAAGAGGAAGCATCGCCAAGATAGGACAAGGCGTCGCCAAGGCAAGGCGTCGCCTGGGTGGAGGCGTCGCCAAGGCAAGGCGTCGCTTGGGTGGAGGCGTCGCCCAACCAGGGCTTAGCCAGATCAAACAGTGTAAAAGTAAGGCAATCACGGTATGGTTCCCCGATACCCATGGGTAGGAAAGACCATGGAGGGAGCGACGCCGTGGGAAAGCCTCAGGACCCGATATCTCGGGAAAGTGATAAAGAGAAGGAAAAGGTGGCTTCAAGGCCATAGTGATAGTACCAGTGAAGGGCAGCCTGACTCGTGAAGTACCCCTGCCGCCCCAGAGACGCCTTCGGGACAGATACGACCCAAGAGGAAGGTCACGCCCAGGATAACCGGGTGCAGGGTGCGAGAGGAAGGCAGATACGCTCTCAGAGTAAGTGGCTAGA
Organism: Phaseolus vulgaris; assembly: GCF_000499845.2. NCBI lineage: Eukaryota > Viridiplantae > Streptophyta > Magnoliopsida > Fabales > Fabaceae > Phaseolus > Phaseolus vulgaris. The sequence goes on from NC_023757.2 coordinate 22,474,853, forward strand.
TACTTGGGGGCATGAGTTGGCACCCAAAAGGCCACCCCTAGCGCAGTAGCACTCTCAGCAGGAGGACTCACACGTAGAAACGTCCCCAGGTGGGCCGAAGCGCCCCCAGATGGGGTCATGGCGTCGTGAGGCCCTCCACGTGTACGACAGCCATGCCAGAATAGAAACACCCTTTAGTCAGGTGCCAGGTAATTAAAAGTTATTCAATACAGTTTCCCTTTCGAGCATTCAGGTACTATAATGGCTCCCGAGCGTTTCAAACGTCTTAAATGCGCTACGTTTTTAATTAAGCGCTTTAATGAGTGCGTTACGTTTGTGATTAAAAGCGCTTTAAGGCGCTTTAAATGCTAGGGTAGTTTAAATAGCGCGGAGAATGTTGGAAAAAAGGTTGGAACCTTTGGCAAATTTACGAGAAACTCTCTGGTTGCTTGCCCGTGCTTTAAGATTACGTACAAGTGACTGGAGAATATTTTTGCCTGAAGGAGACAACACACACACATATACACAGTTCTTTTACCACCTTCAGAGTGCCACACGCGGTGCTCAGATACGTGGGTGGACAGTTTTTTGGTGTTTCTTGCTGGCTGACTTGAGCGTCGGAGTGCACACGGCCGCTAGGGCGCCTCTTTGTCCCCTTTTTTGCAGGAATCCGCGGGCAACCAGCGGGAAGGAGACCTCAGCTAACGGTTGAGGTCGTGCACGAAGACGTCCCGGTCAACCGGACGGAACATTTACAAAATCAGCTTTGATTACTCCTTCCTTATGCACAAAATCTTGTGGATTAGGAAGGGGTATCAAATCCATAGGTGTGAGAGGATTAAAACCATATACTACTTCAAAAGGAGAAGCATTAGTAGTCTTGTGAACTACTCTATTGTAAGCAAATTCAATGTGGGGAAGGTACTCATCCCAAGATTTGTGGCTGCCCTTCATGATAGCCCTAAGCATAGTTCCAAGAGATCTATTGACTACTTCGGTTTGCCCATCCGTTTGAGGATGACAAGAAGTTGAAAATTGTAGTCTTGTTCCAAGTTTACCCCAAAGAGTTTTCCAAAAGTGGCTTATAAACTTGGGATCTCTATCGGACACTATACTTCTAGGGAGACCGTGGAGTCTCACCACTTCTCTAAAGAAGAGTTTAGAAATATTTTGAGCATCATCTACTTTGTGGCATGGAATAAAGTGGGACATTTTGCTAAAACGGTCCACCACCACAAAGATAGAGTCATGGCCTCTTGCAGTCCTAGGAAGTCCTAAAATGAAATCCATGCTAATGTCTTCCCAAGGAGCATTTGCAATCGGCAAAGGGGTGTAGAGTCCATGCGGCATTGTTCTAGACTTTGCTTTTAAACATGAGATACATCTAGAACAATGTCGTTGGACATCTTTCCTCATGTGTGGCCAACAAAATTTTGCTTTTAAAAGATCTAGAGTCTTATCAACTCCAAAATGGCCCATGAGTCCCCCCTCGTGTGATTCTTTGACAAGGAGTTTTCTATGTGTTCCTTGGGGAATGCAAAGTTTTCCCTCTTTAAAAAGATATCCCTCGGACACATAGTAACCTCCTTGCGCTCTATGTAGACATTGGGCATAGATGGATGAGAGTTCTTGATCTTCTTGGTAAAGCTCTCTTATGTGGTCAAATCCAAGAATTTGGGCACCCAATTTTGAAAGGAGTGTATGTCGTCTTGAAATAGCATCGGCCACTATATTGGTGCTTCCTTTCTTGTATTTGATTACATAAGGAAATTGTTCAAGAAATTCCATCCATTTAGCATGTCTCTTGTTGAGCTTGTGTTGGCCCTTTAAATATTGTACCGCCCTGGTGGTCGGTAGTGATGACGTGGCACCCTGCTACAGTATAGGCGTGTTGGCAAGGCGCCAGGTTGGCAAAAGGGAAGGAAGTCGGGGGGCTCGTGAAGCCGCCAGTTATTAAGTTGGCGTGTTCCGATCTCCAGCATATCAGAATAGGCGAGAAGGTCGCCAGATGGGTTAAATACGAAGTCGCCAGATGTGAACTCGGGCGACCAAGCAGTTGGAGATCGCCGGAGAAAGCACATCGCCGAAGATGAAGGAGAAGTAAGTTATGAAGGCGGCCGGCGAGACCAGAGGGAAGGTGTATGAGGACACCCTAACTCGCCAACTCCAGTAGAGATCGCACTCCCAAGTTAGCTATGCACTGGGCAGTACCATGCATAAGTAACTTAGCCAAAATGAGAGTAGAAGCAGCGCCAAGTCAAGGAGGCTCCAGATGATGGCACGTGTACGACTGGATGCAAGCCACGTGTCCAGGTCTGTAACTGCCAGGAGAGAGAAAACAACCAGGTATATAAGAGTTCTCAACAGACTTTCTGAGGTACGCATGTTCAGTTTATACTCTTTACGCTTGCGAGTTGTAGAGCTGACTGTGAGAGAGGATTTGCACGGTTCTTGTTCTCTTAGTATTTGGTGATACCGTCACTGACTTGGGCGTTGAAGTGCGATCGGCCGCAGCGGCGCCGCTCTGTTTCTTTACAGGTTCTTGAGGTGGATCTCGAAGAGGAACGGAGGTTCGAAGCGGTGCACACGTCGATCCTTTGACGAGGCAGTCTTCAGCGTTCTGGTCAACAGGCAGGATCATCAGGTGCCCACCGTGGGTCCGTGTAAAACTTGCTCCCATCTACAGCGTGAGTTCTTGGAGGTTTTCGAAGTTTTCTGCGTGGTTGTGTGCTGGTGCAACCATCGCTCGCTGTTTGCTTGAGTTTCGTTCGGTGAGTTCGCGTTTTATACCGTTCGTTTGGGTTTTCGATCGGTGAGGTGAGGTTTTACTGCTGTTTGCGCGTAATTTGTTTGGTGGAGTTCGAAGTTCTTTCGCTCGTTTGGTTGTCCGTGGGAAACGCTGGTTTCTGGTGAAGTCGTGGTTTTCTTTGAAGGTTTACGGTGTTCTTGAGTTCTCTTGCGCAGTTTCGCACAGTTTTCTCCAACTGATCGCTGAATCGATCGTGGTTGAGGTGTCGTTCGCTGCATTCTGTGATTCGCTGAGTTTCATGAGAAAAATGAGAAGCAATCGCTCAAGTCCAGTTGCGCCCGTCGCTGCCGAAGGCGCCGCTGCCATGACCATGGCGCAGATGGCAGAGATGATGCGTTCGTTGCAGGCAACTGTGGAAGCCTCACGCGTAGAGCAGGCGAGAATGCATGAGGACCTGGTCGCCTCTCGCGCCAGGAACGAGGAGCTCAGCAAGGTGACTGAGGAGCTGCGTCAAGCTCTTCAGGAGCAGCAAGGGCGTTCTTCTGCTGAAGAGGTGGCGCCGTCATCGCCACCTCGTGTTTTCCCTATGCCTTTTGTTCAGGCGATTACTGACACGCCTATTCCTACGAGCGTGGTTCCGGTTAAGGCTGTCTTTACAGGCGTGGAGGATCCAGAGGCTTATCTAACCACGTTCCATACGCAGATGATGCTGTCGGGAGGGTCAGACGCCGTCTACTGCAAGATGTTCGTGAGTACGCTCCAGGGAACGGCGATGGAGTGGTTTGTGAGCCTGCCTAACGGCCACATAACCAATTTTCAACAGTTCTCGAAGATTTTTGTCGAGCAGTACATCGTGAATAAGGCACCGCCTAGGGTGTCTTATGATCTGTTCGATATAAGGCAGTACCAGGGGGAGTCCCTCAGAGACTACCTGAATCGCTTTGGGGCGCAGATGGTCAGATCGCCGGCCAAGGATGAAGAAATGCTGGTCTATGCCTTCAAGAAGGGCGTGCTGCCAGGACCATTCTGCGAGGCCTTGATCAGGGCTCACCCCGCGACGTTTGCTGAAGTCAGGCGACTTGCGGTGGCTCACATCGCCGATGAAAGTGAGGTCGCTGAGAAGAGAGGGAGCCTGGCTCCCGCTAGGCCACGCGCCCAGACCAGAATCCAGCCGCAAAGGGTGCTGGAAACAGCGGCGGCGGCCAGGAAGGACCAGAGGACTCGCCATCCTTACGATAGGAGAAACAAGGGAAGGAGCCAAGCACGCCAGCAACCAGCACGCCGGGAATACAATCGCCCGCCTAAGCACAAGTTTGTCATGGGACTAGCGGATCTGATCGCCATTCCTAACATATCTGCTAGGTTGAAAGCGCCTGAGAAGGTGGGCGACAAGGTGCTGGGGTCAAAGCCAGATGCCTAGTGTGAGTTTCACCAAGCCTATGGCCACGCTTTGGACTCGTGTTTGTCTTTGGGATATCAGCTCGACGATCTGGTTAAGAGCGGGTTCCTAAATGACTATCTGCTGGACAGGAGGACGGGGGGAGCGTCGAGTTCCCAGCCCGCAGGTGGAGAAGCCCAGCAACACGAGATGCCTATCCACGGGGAGATCCACACCATTGCAGGGGGCTTCTCAGGTGGTGGATGCACCGCATCGCAGAGGAAGAAGTACGCGCGATCGGTGATGACAGTGGATATGTTTGAAGATCACTCGCCGGAAGTGGACATTACGTTCACCAAACAGGATCTTCGGGACGTTGTGCCCCGTGACAACGATCCCATAGTCATTTCGTTGGTTACGGCGGGAAGGAAGGTCCACAGAGTTCTGGTGGACCAAGGGAGCTCGGCAGACGTGATGTTCTGGCCGACTTTCACGCAGCTGGAGTTGCCCCTTGACCAGCTAAGGCCCTATGGAGGGTGCCTATATGGGTTCGCTGGTGACCAGGTGGAGGTCAGGGGGTACATTGAGCTGAGAACCACGTTTACAGATGAGGCTGGGTCGAGGACGGAGAAAATCAAGTACCTCATTGTGAACGCTCCTTCAGCATACAACATCCTGTTTGGAAGGCCCACGCTTAACAGGATAGGCGCCATCCCGTCGACTCGGCACATGAAGGTAAAGTTGCCGTCCATGGAAGGGGTGGTGATCACGATCAAGTCTGATAAAAAAGAAGCGAAAAAGTGCTATGAGAATAGCCTGAAAAACAAGAGATCGGTGAGTTATGTAACAACCACCCCACCTCCCGGTGTGAAGCCCAGATCGACGGTAACAGAGGAGGCCGCCGGAAGAGATGTGGAGATGGTGGACGCTGAGCTGGGGGAGAAGAATGCTGGTCTGGAGGAGGAAGAGGAGCGGAATCGCCCTGAGGAAGCGAGGGAGCAGGGAATCGCCAGGGCGGTGATCGCCAGAGAATCCAGGCCAAAACCTGTCGAGCAGTGGCTCGAAAAGGATATCGGAGGAAAGATCTTCAAGCTGGGAAGATCTCTGGAGGTCGAGCTCCAGGACCAGATCGCCAAGGTGATTGAGCGGCATCTGGACGCGTTTGCATGGTCCGCTTCGGACATGCCCGGGACTGATCCCGACTTCTTGTGCCATCATCTGGCGATGGACAACTTGATGAAACCAGTGCGACAAAGGAGAAGAAAGTTCAATGAGGAGAGGAGGCAGGCGATCAGGGACGAAACACAGAAACTCCTCGCTGCAGGCCACATCAGGGAAGTCCAGTACCCTGAATGGCTGGCAAATGTCGTGCTGGTAAAGAAGAGTAACGGGAAATGGCGCATGTGCGTCGATTTCACCGACCTGAACAAAGCTTGCCCAAAGGATTCGTATCCTTTACCAAGCATTGATGCCCTGGTCGATAGTGCGGCAGGGTGCAAGTTGCTGAGTTTCCTGGATGCCTTCTCGGGATACAATCAGATCAAGATGCATCCCATGGATGAAGAGAAGACAGCCTTCATGACGGGGAGATCGTGCTACTGCTATAAGGTGATGCTGTTTGGGCTGAAGAACGCGGGGGCCACGTACCAGAGGCTGATGGATCGAGTACTTGCACCAATGCTGGGAAGGAACGTGCAAGCTTACGTCGATGACATGGTCGTGACCTCGCTGGAAAAAAGCAAGCACGTTGCAGACTTGGAAGAATTGTTCACGACGATCGCCAAGTTCAAGTTAAAGCTCAATCCGGAGAAATGCATTTTCGGCGTGGAGGCTGGAAAGTTTTTGGGTTTCCTCTTGACTGAAAGAGGAATAGAAGCCAACCCAGACAAGTGTGCCGCCATCTTGGCGATGAGGAGCCCAGCTACGGTGAAAGAAGTCCAGCAGCTAACAGGTCGGATGGCAGCCCTATCTCGCTTCGTGTCAATTAGCGGAGAAAAGGGGCATCCTTATTTTCAGTGTCTGCGGCGCAATAATAAGTTCGTTTGGACGAAAGAGTGCGAGGAAGCTTTCGTCAAACTGAAGGAGTATCTGGCGAGCCCGCCGGTTCTGTGCAAACCGCTGGTGGGAATCCCTCTCAGGTTGTATTTTGCTGTGACTGAGAGGGCGGTGAGTGCGGTGCTCGCCCAGGATCAAGATCAGGCTCAGAAGCCTATTTATTTTGTGAGCAAGGTGTTGCAGGGCCCAGAAACGAGATATCAGGCCCTGGAGAAGGCTGCACTGGCCGTGGTATTTTCGGCGAGGAGGTTGCGCCACTACTTCCATAGTTTCACAATACTGGTGATGACTGACCTGCCCATCCAGAAGGTCTTGAAGAAACCTGACGTTGCGGGAAGGATGGTGAAGTGGGCCGTAGAGTTGTCAGAGTTTGATATCAAATATGAGCCCCGAGGCCCGATCAAGGGGAAAATCTTTGCAGATTTCGTGGTTGAGCTCTCATCAGAGGCGACGCGGGTTGAAGGAGACGATTTCCGTTGGGTACTTTCAGTGGATGGATCGTCGAACCAGCAGGGCAGCGGTGCTGGAGTCATATTGGAGGGACCCAATGGCGTGCTGATCGAACAATCTTTGAGATTTGCCTTCAAGGCCAGTAACAATCAAGCAGAGTATGAGGCGCTGATCACCGGAATTTTGCTGGCCAAGGAGATGGGAGCTAGGGTGCTGATGGCTAAGAGTGACTCGCTGCTGGTCACGGGGCAAGTAACAGGCGAGTTCCAGGCTAAAGATCCACAAATGGCGGCTTACTTGGCATATGTGCAGGAATTGAGGAGTTCCTTTGCCTCCTTTGAAGTAGTACATGTGCCCAGAGAGCAGAATGCCCGAGCTGACTTGCTTGCTAAGCTCGCCAGCTCAGGCAAGGGGGGTAGGCAGAGGACGGTGATTCAAGAAACTCTGAAGACGCCAAGGGCATTTGTAGCAGATCACCTGGTCCTTCAGATAAGCAAGTCGACGAAGAAAGCAGCGAGAAGCCATAAGTCCTTGACGCAAGAAACTCTGAGATCGCCGAGAATTAGAGCATGTCGAGGAGAGAAGGTGAATGTGATGCAGGTCTGCGCCACCCATGAGCCAGACACTTGGATAACACAGTACAAGCGGTGCCTGGCAGATGGCCTCCTCCCACTGGATCCGACAGAAGCTAGGAAGGTAAAGAAAAATTCCAGCAAGTACACATTGATTGATGGCGATTTGTACAGGTTTGGGTTCACTCACCCGCTCCTGGAATGCGTACACGGCGAGAAGTGCACGAGGATCATGGCAGAGCTCCACGAGGGTATATGCGGAAGCCACGTTGGGGGTCGAGCCCTGGCCGCGAGGACTCTCCGTGCAGGCTACTACTGGCCATCGATGAGAGAAGATTGCAAGAAGTATGCCCAGTGTTGCAAACAATGCCAACAGCACGCCGATTGGCACAAGGCACCTCCCGAGGAGTTGAAGTCGATCTATAGCCCTTGGCCGTTTCATACTTGGGGAATCGACATCCTGGGACCTTTCCCGCTGGCGATCAGGCAGATGAAGTACTTGGTGGTGGCGATTGAGTATTTCACCAAGTGGATTGAAGCAGAACCAGTGGCCCAGATCACCGCACACAAGATCGAAGGTTTCGTGTGGAAGAACATCGTGTGCCGGTTTGGAGAAGTAAGTTATGAAGGCGGCCGGCGAGACCACAGGGAAGGTGTATGAGGACACCCTAACTCGCCAACTCCAGTAGAGATCGCACTCCCAAGTTAGCTATGCACTGGGCAGTATCATGCATAAGTAACTTAGCCAAAATGAGAGTAGAAGCAGCGCCAAGTCAAGGAGGCTCCAGATGATGGCACGTGTACGACTGGATGCAAGCCACGTGTCCAGGTCTGTAACTGCCAGGAGAGGGAAAACAACCAGGTATATAAGAGTTCTCAAAAGACTTTCTGAGGTACGCATGTTCAGTTTATACTCTTTACGCTTGCGAGTTGTAGAGCTGACTGTGAGAAAGGATTTGCACGGTTCTTGTTCTCTTAGTATTTGGTGATACCGTCACTGACTTGGGCGTTGGAGTGCGATCGGCCGCAGCGGCGCCGCTCTGTTTCTTTGCAGGTTCTTGAGGTGGATCTCGAAGAGGAACGGAGGTTCGAAGCGGTGCACACGTCGATCCTTTGACGAGGCAGTCTCCAGCGTTCTGGTCAACAGGCAGGATCAAATATTTTAAAGACTCGTGATCACTATGGATGACAAACTCTTTGGACACAAGGTAGTGTTCCCAAGTCTTTAGGGCTCGCACAAGAGCATAGAGCTCTTTGTCATAGGTGGGGTAGTTGAGGGTGGCACCATGGAGTTTTTCACTAAAATAAGCAATGGGGTGTCCACCTTGCAACAAAACCGCACCTATGCCTACCCCCGATGCATCACACTCTATCTCAAAAGTTTTGGAAAAATTTGGGAAAGATAGGATGGGTGCATTGGTGAGTTGAGCTTTTAGCCTTTGAAAGGCTTGCTCATGCTTTTCATTCCAACAAAATGCAACATCTTTTTTAACAAGTTCATTCAAAGGAGAGGCTAGGCTAGAAAAATTAGGCACAAACCTTCTATAGAAGCTAGCTAACCCATGAAAACTTCTTACATCACTTACATTTTGTGGAGTTGGCCACTCGCGGATGGCTTTGATTTTCTCGGGATCTACATGCACCCCCTTATTGTTTACTATGAAGCCTAAGAAGACTACACTATCTACACAAAAGGTACACTTATCCCTATTTGCAAAAAGACTATTTTTCCTAAGAACTAGAAGAACTTCCCTAAGGTGACTTAGATGGTCTTCTAGGGTTTTACTATATACTAAGATATCATCAAAGTAAACTACTACATATTTACCTATACAATCCCTCAAGGTGTGATTCATAAGCCTCATGAATGTACTTGGGGCATTAGTAAGCCCAAAGGGCATCACCAACCACTCGTATAATCCAAATTTGGTGGAGTTGGCCACTCGCGGATGGCTTTGATTTTCTCGGGATCTACATGCACCCCCTTATTGTTTACTATGAAGCCTAAGAAGACTACACTATCTACACAAAAGGTACACTTATCCCTATTTGCTAAAAGACTATTTTTCCTAAGAACTAGAAGAACTTCCCTAAGGTGACTTAGATGGTCTTCTAGGGTTTTACTATATACTAAGATATCATCAAAGTAAACTACTACATATTTACCTATACAATCCCTCAAGGTGTGATTCATAAGCCTCATGAATGTACTTGGGGCATTAGTAAGCCCAAAGGGCATCACCAACCACTCGTATAATCCAAATTTGGTCTTAAAAGCGGTTTTCCACTCATCACCTTCCTTGATTCGAATTTGGTGATATCCACTTTTAAGGTCAATTTTGGAGAATAGAGTTGACCTATGCAATTCATCAAGCATATCATCAAGCCTTGGAATTGGATGCCTATACTTGATGGTGATGTTGTTGATTGCTCGACAATCACAACACATGCGCCATTTTCCATCTTTTTTTGGCACCAACAAGACAGGTACAGCACAAGGGCTTAGGCTCTTTTGAACCCAACCCTTCTCCAACAAGTTTTGAACTTGTGATTCTATCTCCTTTGTTTCCTCGGGGTTGGTTCTATAAGCAGGCCTATTTGGTAGGCTTGCCCCCGGAATAAAGTCAATTTGATGTTCTATCCCCCTTAGAGGAGGAAGCCCAATGGGCCCCTCATGGGAAAATAGATTTTCAAATTCACTCAAAAGATTTTCGATTTGAGGAGGTAAATTCATAAGTTCACTACTTGTGGCAGTGCATGTAAGTGCTCCTTTACAAAAGATAAGGCTTGGTTGTTCAACAAGAAGCAAATTTTCAAAAACGTTTTCAAGAGGCTTGTCTTGTTGTTCAACCTTGTGGGAAGGAACACTCTTCTCCCACGCCTTTCTATCCCTAAGGATTTTCTCTTTTTCTAGCGCTCTTTTTTTTTTTGTTTTCCTCATCCCTCTTTTGTTTCATTTGTATTTGGTCTTTTACCACTTGAGAATGTGGTAAAGGACTAAGCACAAACTTTTTATACTTATGGGTGAAGGAAATCTCGTTAGTGAGACCATCATGCAAGGTTTTTTTATCAAATTGCCATGGTCTCCCTAATAAGATATGGCAAGCTTCCATAGGCACTACATCACATAAAACTTTGTCCTTGTAGTTCCCTATGGAAAACTTGATTTCCACTTGCTTGTCTACATGTAGTTCCCCATTTTCATTAAGTCATTGAAGTTTGTAAGGTTTTGGGTGAGGAAACACTTGTAGCTTAAGCTTTTCAACCATCCTAGCACTACAACAATTACAACTAGATCCACTATCCACAATGAGAGAGCATATGTTTTCTAAAACATTGCATCTTGTATGAAATATGTTCTCTCTTTGTGTTTCAATGGATGTGCTAGGGTGATTGTTGAGGGTTCTCCTAATCATAAGCAATTCTCCCTCTAGTGGAGCTACCCTCTCATCCTCTCCCCCTTCCTCTCTCTCACTGGGCTCATCCTCGCCACTAGTGTACTCATCTACACCTTTAAGAAACAAAGTCCTTTGGTTTGGACATTGTGCTTGCACATGCCCCCTACCATAGCACTTGAAACACTTAACATCTCTAGCTCGGATGGGTGGGGTTGAGGTTTCTTTGGTGAAGGGCTTGGTAGGCTCTTTTGGTTTTTCCTTGGATGTACTACCCTCCCTTCTAAACTCTTTCTTGGGATAAAAGCTAGAATAGGGGCTCACCTTTTGACTTGATGTTTTGCGCAAGTTTTGTTGCTCAACTTTAATGCAAAGTTGAACCAAATCATTCAAGTCTTGATAAGGTAAAAGCTCTACTCTATCTCTTATCTCAAGTGATAGGCCACTAAGGAACCTAGCTATTGTGGTTTCCTCCTCTTCTCTAATGGATGCTCTCATCATGTAGAGCTCCATTTTTTGCCTATACTCTTCCACACTCATGTTCTTTTGTTGGAGTCTTTGGAGCTTGTCCATCAACTCCCTATGGTAGTAGGAAGGTATATGTCGACGTCTTAAGGCTCCCCTAAGGTCATTCCAATATGTAATGGAAGGTTCCCTATGAAGACGTCTTTCTCTTTCGAGAGAGGTCCACCGATACATGGCGTTCCCTTGGAAACTAAGGGTGGCTAAGGGTACCTTACGTTCCTCACTTACCCTATGGCAAGCAAAGAGTTGCTCTACCTTCATCTCCCAATCTAGATATATTTCTACATTTTCCTTACCATGAAAATGAGGTAGGTCTACTCTAGTTTCCCTTGGCACCTCTTGTTCCCTTTGCCTAGTTCTTCTAGGGGGTGGTTGGTAATAATCATTGATTCTACGGCTTCCCTCCCCTAGAGACTCAATACTTTGAGATGCATGAGTAAGCGTTTTTTTTTTATTTTTGTGTTTTTTGTGATTTCTCTTCTTGAGCTTTAGCCAACTCATTGATTTTGTTCTCATTCTCCAATTGTCTAAAAGAAATTAATTGGACCGCTTGTGATACTTCTTTCAAAAGAGTTTTCAAAGATTTTACTTCACTTTCTATAGACTTTGGAGAGTGAGGAGAAGAAGACATGGCTAAAACTTTGTGTATATAAGTGTTTTACTTTGAGAAAGTTTAGGAAAGTTAAAGAAGGTAGTTTTCCAGGTAAGGGAGGTGAGTCACAAAGGACTACTTAAGTACCAAGCCTTTTCCTTGCCAAAAACTATCCTCCAATATCTTCACACAAGACTTTCTCTTAGTGAAACACTTAGAACACAAATAAGTTGAGAAATAAATGCAAGAAAAACAATGTAAGCTAACTATGCAACAAAGCTAGTCGGTTTAGCACAAAATTTAAACAAAATTAAACATGCAAAGCGTTTCTACTAAAGCAATAGAATAGCAAATTCAAACAAGTAACAATTACTAAACAAGAATTGATGTGATTCCAATAGCCATATAGAGAAAGGTTCTTGACCTTCTTAGGAATCACCTTGAGTTGGACATTATAGAGGCACTTTTCTTAGAGTTGGATCATTGTTCTAAGACAAGAACTCACCAAAAACTAGTACCAAATCCCAAACTCATTTGGATGAACCAATTTTAGTCAAATTCAACCGAACAAAAAAGTAAGAAAAGCAAAGGAACAAGATGAATGGACTGAAATATAAAACTGCCGAACCAAAACTCATAAAAAAACAGCAAGAACACCAAACCAAAACTCAAGAACACAAGCTAACAAAAACAATAGAAAGAGAAGAAAGGAAGGAGAAGAGAGTGCTCATGAAGATGGAAGAATGTTGGATGATCTCGCCGCTAGAAGTGTGGAATGCTCCTAGATGAGAGTGATGCCGCCACTTGAGGACTCCAATGATCCATCAAGATAAGACTAGAGAAGAAGGCTCAAAGCTCTCCAAAGTTCACTCAAAATTTGAGTAGAGTTTTCTTAGATTAATTCCAATCTGAAATTTACAAAGAGAGCACCTCTATTTATAGCCTAAGGTGCTGAAATATAAGCTACACAAATTCAAAAACTCCCTCCTAAAAAGCTTCTAGAATTGGCGCCTAAAACAAAGCATGAGGAAGGTGTGACCTCTTCCTTCACTTTGGACCTCCTTTTCTACTCCTACACCTATCTACTAACACACCCCCCCTAAGACTCCTAACTAAAGACTAAAAGATGCTTTAACAATAGAGGTTTCTAATGTTTCCCTCTAAGCACCTTCAAACAAAATTCTTTATTATTTAAAACTTGGCCTTGCCCTTCATAGGATGGACTTGGGCTTGGGCTTGGGCTTTGGGCTTGGGCCTCTCTTTATTTTTATGTCTTCTATTAATTTTGAGAAGACTAGAAGGAAGAACTTCAAGTGTGATGGTGAATTGCCTCTTCCTTCATTAATAAAAACCTCCTTTACTTGACTCTCATCAAGAATGCTAGACTATTCGGCCCTAGGTGAGGCTTCTTGGACACTTAGAGCCCTTGAAGACACACTCACCGTCTAGAACGTAATTAAAAAGATAATTAACAATAAACCAAGTTGCAAAGGAAATAAGAGAACTCCCTTTGTTGATCCTCTTTTTGGTTAGTGCACTTCCTTGTAGTCTTTGCTTGTTGATCTTCCAAGTGTTTGTAGAGTTTTTTTTCAAGAATGCTTGTTTCGGCTTTGACCTTGTCTTCTCCTTAGAATGATGGTCTTTAATTCTCCAATTTCCAGCACCTAGCAAAGGGCTAAACCTTAACCAAATCAAGTTCCCATTCACATAAGCACCAAAGAAGAATAAATTCCAGCACCCAAATTAGAGGTCAAAGAACAAAAGCAAGAAACAAATTTAATTGAATAAAACAGTACCACCAAAAGGATTTAGATGATGACAACTAGAAAGAGAGTCAAGAAATTAAAGCAAACAAATAAAGGTACTCAATTAAAGGTTGGCACACAAAAGAATTCCTAAAGAGAAGCACTAGATTAGATGACCAAATAAAAAAAAACAGCACCACTGGAAAAATGTTGTGGGCCAGAAACGTGTTTGTTCCCCAATTTATGCTGAGCTGTATTTTTAAAATTTGACTCTGAAATTTGATATGCAAGATATTCAGGATCTTATCTAAAATCTGGCTTTTGAATCACTCAAAACGCATGCACCATTTTTTTTTAATAAATTTTGCAATTTTGGTGTTCAGTTAGGCCAGTTGGAGCGCCTCAGATTTGCACTCTGATTTTAAAAGATTTATCATTTTTTTTCTTTTGCTTCTTTTGACCTAATTCTTTTTTTGTCCTTTCTATAACACTTTAAACTTGCATATTCCAGAGAATCAAAATTTTCTTATGAGTGGAAATATTTTTCTGGATCAAAACAGCCAAAACAGAGAAGGTGAAAACAGGGGAATCTGAAAACTGGAAACAAAAACAACAAGATACCAAAGTTGAGACACAATGGAAATTTGTGAAATAGAATTTGTGTATGATCTAAACACAAATGGAACTCAAACTAAAATTAAAAAGGCACCAAAAGAGCAAAGAACAGCAGATTCAAGCAAATAAAGAGACCCAAAATCAAGAAACAATCAAGCCAAATAAAAGGACTACTATGAATTGTTGACAATATGGATGAACATGACTTGACAAAACATGTATAGATTCAGAAAATTAAAGACTCAAAGCATAATATGAACCAAATAATGAAAGCAATAAAGACTCAAAAGCCTAAAAGAAAATAGCAACTCAAGGTGTATGGAATCCTATCACAAATTGCACAAGAACTTGTTCAAGATCAATTGAACAAGAGTGCTTCGGTTGGATCTTCCACAAAGCACACCAAACAAATTAAAATGTAAAAAACAACAAGACAAGTATGGAAATTAAATGACAATATGAAATAAAGAAGAACTAAAATTGAAAAGACTAAGAGCTACTCATCTTGAAGAACCAAAGCTCATGATACCAAATGATGGCATTTCATGAAGTTCTTCTTGAATCAATGTAGAGTAATGGGGCGGAAGCAATGAATGAAGGTGAGCAAGATCCTCCTAGGAGTGGTGTTGATCTTGAAGGTGCATGAAGTGTATGAAGCTAGGGAGGTTCGGCCAACCCAAGGAGAGGTGAAGGAGATGAAGTTTAGAGCCTAGAATTCTAGGGAGAAGCAAAGCTTGGCACAAAATGGCAGCATAACTTTACTCACAATAAACTTGCAAATACAAAGAGATGGCCTCCCTATTTATAAGCTAGATGGCCGTGATTCTTAAGCTAATACATAATGAAATGTAAACCAAATGAAATGCAATGCATAGGCCATGTGCTATGACCGGTCACACCTAGCAGGTTTCTAGAATGTTTCCATCAAATGTGCTTTCTACACTACCCTATCTACTAAGTACCCCTATTGGCCCTTTATGCAACATGTACAAGGCTTTCTCTCTTCCATCCGTGGCTTCATCCACTTGTGCTTGTACATGCTTAGCCATTGACCTTGTGAGAGGACCTAGACGGTCTAGTTCCACATCTAGACGCTCCATGGGTAGGCTCCCTTCTTCACGTCCTAGACGCTCATTCCTTGGAGCTAGACGCTCTCCTTCGTCTAGACGCTTTCATGGTTTGGGCTTTGGCTGTCTTGGCTAGATGTGCTTGGCCCTCCTCCATCACCGTGGATGGGAACAGGTTTTACACGGCCCCACGGTGGGTGCCTGATGATCCCGCCTGTTGACCAGAACGCAAGAGCCTTGCCTCGTCAAAGGTATCTTCCTCTGGATCGGCTTTGCACCACGCTAGCTTCCGTCCTTCACACCTCGATTCACCTCAAGAACTTGCAAAAGACAGAGTGGCGCCGCTGCGGCCGATCGCGCTCCGACGCTCAAGTCAGTGACGGAACCACCAAAACTCTAAGAGAGAAAAGCTAGGAACTCAAGGAACCGTGCAAAAACTCTCTCAGCGTGCTCAAGTATTCTCAAAGCGTAAAGAAGTGTTCTGAACGCGCGTACCTCAGAAGTTCGTTAGAATCCCTTATATACCAGTGCACTTTCTCTTTCCTGACGGTTACATCTCTGGTCACGTGGCTCGCATCCAGCTGTACACGTGTCACCATCTGGAACGTCCTCTGCTTGAGCGTCACTTCTTACTCTTCATGCTGTTCGACTAAGTTACCCATGCAAGGAGTAACTCGGTGTATAGCTACCTTGGAGCGCGATCTCTTCTGTGTGGCGAGTACGGGGTGTCCCCATGCACACCTTCTCTGTGGTCTCGCCTGTCGCTATCACAATCTGCATTACTTGCTCATCGTGCATGTTTTGGTGAACTTGTTCCCTGGCCTCAACTTCTGGCTAGGGAATGATCATCTGATAACTTCATCCTTCATGCTCGTGCCCTTTGAAGTCCTTGAGCAAGCTTTCCTGATCTTTCGGCGATGTCCCCCTCTCGGCGATCTCTGATCACTTGGTCGCCTAAGCTCACATACGGCGACTACAACACCAGCCTGGTGACCTCCGGTTTAGATATGCTAGTGATCGAAGCACACCAACTTAACGATTGGCGACTATACGAACGTCCCGAGGTCCTTCCCTTCCGTCAGCCAGATGCTCTGCTCAACACGCCTATATTACCACTTGCTGCCACGTCATCACTCCCGACTACCTGGTGGGTACAGTTTCTATACAAGATTGGACTTTTTCAAAATATTCCTATTACAAGGTTATGGCTTATAGAAATACAAATATTTATAATATAAGGTTCAAAAACAAAATTATAAAGCCTTGTAGAACCTCGGACATGTGTATGATCATTTGCTCGTGTATATAGTACAATCATCGCAGTTCACAACACAACAAAAAAAGCAAGGGTAAGTTAGTGAAAATAAAATTTTATAATATAGACAATTAAATTAAAAGAGAAAACCAAATTACATTGGATCAATTTCCAACATAAAACAATCACATAGATCTCACATGGATATACACATCCAGGATATTAAACAAACAAAATAACAACTGACGTCTTCCGAAAGATCCGTATTAAGCAAGTCCTACCAGAGACTAACACATAATCCAATACCCAAGACTTAGATTACCAACGAATCCAAGAGAAAGGATCAGGGTAAGTTCAATACAACCTAAGTTGTGCATCTAATATGTTATAGTGTGCATGAACTCCCCTATCAACTTCTCACCATCTGATATCTTAGTCTATGTAACTTAGATCATCAGTGAAGCTAGGAAATCTCTATTCCCACATAGACATCAATACAAAATACACAAACAAACATAAGTCCATACATTATCCCAAGTGTATGAATTCAATCCCATACAATTTTCATCATACAGTATCATTCAAAATGTGATCCACAACATTCAAATTTCTATTTAACATAAAAAAACACTTAAATACTAAACCATCAAAATTTAATATTTCTACAAATTTAAATAATATATAAACAAACAACATCTCTACAAGAGAAATTGAATATTGGGATCACGTTCCCTCCACATCCAGGTCTTCTATAGCCTAGGGTACTATGAAATATTAAAGTTACTTTCCCTTACCTTAATTGTTTGCTTTCCAAGAAACCTCTAAAATTTTATCCTCTGAGTCTCGATAAGTTTCAAGATATAAGGACCTAATGCAAGTTATCCAAACAAAACAAAAATTCAGTGTATAGTAGAATAAGTTGAGAGGATTAATTTTCCCAACTAATTCCACCAATATTGATGACTAAATCCTAAAGAAAGAAAGAAAGAGAATAAAGGATCTATAGAGCAAAAATGAACTTACTCTGTTTGAAAATCTGATCGGGTAGAAATGTTTCTTAACTCCTCAGCTACAGCGTAGTGCGATCGGATACTAAAATAGATTATATATAGAATGAGGAATGAAGAGAGAAGGGAGAGGGCTAGAGAGATTGTTCCGTCCGGTTGACCAGGACGTCTTCGTGCGCGACCTCAACCGTCAGCTAGGGACTCCTTCCCACTGGTTACCTGTGGATTCCTGCAAAAAAGAGGACAAAGAGGCGCCCTAGCGGCCGTTTGCACTCCGACGCTCAAGTCAGCCAGCAAGAAACACCAAAACTGTTCACCTCCGTCTCTGAGCACCGCGTATGGCACTCTGAAGGTGGTAAAAAGAACTGTGTATTGTGTGTGTCTTTTTCTCCCTCAGGCAAAGATCTTTTCCCAGTCCCTTGTTCGTAACCTAAAAGCACGAGCAAGCAACTAGAGAGTTCTGGTAAATTTGCCAAAAGTTCCAACCCTGTTTCCAACATTCTCAGCGCTATTTAAACTATCCAAGCATTTAAAGCGCCTTAAAGCGCCTTTAATTACAAATGTAACGCACTCAATCAGCGTATCTAATTAGAAAACGTAGCGCATTTAAGACGTTGAAACGCTTGGGAGCCATTATAGTACCTGAACGCTCGAAACGGAAACTATATTGAATGACTTTAATTACCTGGCACCTGACTAAAGGGTGTTTCTATTCTGACATGGCTGTCGTACACGTGGAGGGCCTCACGACGCCGTGACCCCATCTAGGGGCGTTTCTGCCCATCTGGGGACGTTTCTACGTGTGAGTCCTCCTGCTTGGAAGTGCTACTGCGCTAGGGGTGACTTTTTGGGTGCCAACTCATGCCCCCAATCATCTAGTCACTTACTTTGAGAGCGTATCTGCCTTCCTCTCGTACCCTGCACCCGGCTACCCTGGGCGTGACCTTCCTCTTGGGTCGTATCTGTCCCAAAGGCGTCTCTGGGGTGGCAGGGGTACTTCACGAGTCAGGCTGCCCTACACTGGTGTTGTTACTATGGCCTTGAATCCACCTTTCTCTCCTCTTTATTACTGTTCCCTGGTTATCCAGGGTTTGGGGCCTTCCCACGGCGTCGCCCCCTCCATGGTCTTTCCAACCCATGGGTATCGGGGAGCCGCACCGTGATTGCCTGGACTTAATGATATTTGATCTTGGCGACGCCCTGGTTGGGCGACGCCTTCACCTAGGTGACGCCTTGCCTTGGCGACGCTTCCTCTTGGCGATGCTGGCACTTGGCGTCTCTCCACCTAGGCGACCCCTTGTGTTGACTTTGACTCCAGGCGTTGACTTTGACCTTGATTTAGTCAACGCCCGGGTACGGGACGGTACACAAGCCCCCCAGTCTTAAGCCGAAGACTTGTGTTCAGCGTAAAGACTAAGGCCTCGCCCACGCCGTCCACGTGCCACCCTGATGACGTGTCGCTCCCTGCTGACTCAACAATTCTCGAATTATTGACGTGACACTCTCTGAACCATAGGAGCGCTCTTAATGACTGATTGGACATCCTCTGAAACGGGGAGAATAACACCTTTTAGGGCTACCCTTGATCGCACGGCCAGCCTGTGGAGACCCTTGCGTTTCCCTTGGGCGATTGATCTTTTGACACGTGGCGCGATCTCACAGCTCTTAGTTAGCGTCTCTTGGGTTGCGAAATGTAACGTTTAAGTTACCCCCAAACCCCACGCTCACCCCACTGTTACATCCATTCCCTCTGCGTCTTTGCACTGTTCGTCGTCTTCAAACCCCTTTTCTCTGCAATTGCTGTTCTCTCCTCCCTGTGCCCTTCTTCCGCCTTCACTTTGACAGCAAAGGTATGATTTCGAATCCTCACGACTCTTCTCTTTCGTCGCATTGTATGATTTATTGAACTGCCTGGGACTGTTGACATTCATGTATTACTACGTTCTTCCGCTTCTCCTTTCTTCTCTGTTCCCTACTCCTTCTTTTTGGCTTTTCTCGTGTGGGTGATGTTTCCTGGGGTTCACTCCCCTTCCTGTCATGGCTTCACTTTGTTAAAACCTTTTTCCTCTCTTCTTTCTCCAGCTATTTATTTACACCATGACGCGCACAAACGCGGAGCCTGATTCCTCCTCCAAGACCCCCAAGTCCAACTACAAAGCCTACTACCCATGGGCCCCCGACGAGCTTTTGAACGAGTGTACCAGTCTGACTACCTTCCAGGACCTGGAAGCTCACCGTGGGGATCCCCATTTGTATAACTTTAACGCTTTCTGCCGCACTCACGACGCCCACATATCCGTCCGTCCCGGCAGGCCTGGAGAACCTGTTTGTTTGGACGACAGACCTAGAAAGGGGAAACCCTTCTTCTTCATGTACCAGACCGTGTTCAAACGCGTAGGAGTGCGTCTCCCATTCACCCCCTTTAAACGGGAACTCCTCACCGAAATCAATACCGCCCCCGCCCAGCTCCATCCCAACAGCTGGGCATTCGTGAGGGGTTTTCAAATTCTTTGCGGACACCTGGGCATCCTCCCTTCCGTAGACGTTTTCCTGCATTTCTTTGAGGTGAAAAAGCAGGGGAAAAGCTTCTGCGTAAGCTTTTCCGGGATCGCGGGCAGGATCCTCCTCTCCCTCTTCCAAAACTTTTACAAAAACTGGAAAGGGAAGTTCTTTAGAATGTGCAGCGCCAAGTACGACCCCACAGCCTTGGATGGCTTTCTCCTCTATTGGACGGAGCGCCCTAAGCTGCTTAGGGCCAAAGCCCTGGAAGAGCTATCTCCTGCTGACAGGGAGGTAAGCAAGGCTTTGGCTGGGCTGGGGATCGTTTTCGATACCTTGAAGCTTGTTGCTAGCGAGTACAACGCTCACGCCCTGACAACATACTTTGGTAAGGAGACTCTTCCCTCGTCCCCTTTGCTGTGAACATCCTGCTACCGGATGTTTGTTCCCACTGCTTCCTCCCCTGTTTCTCATGGTGCCCTGTTACTTGCATCTCACGCTTCTATGCGCTTTGCAGTTTTGTATAGTTGCTTTGGCCCTAATTTTTGCTGTTTGGTCTGTTTTGATGTAGGATCGGTGATGGACGCCTCTAAAAGAATGATGCTGGCTAAAGCAATGAAGGAGGCTCGCGCCGCCAAGGCGGGCGTCTCCTCCGCCCCTGCTGCTGATCCGGTCCCCCCACCAACTCTGTCACCGCCACCTCCGATCACTGCCGAAGCTCCCCTAAGTTCATCTCCGTCATCTCCACATAGCCCCGAAGCACTTCAGGCTCCCCGCTCTCCTCCACCCATCGCCGCCGTTCCCCTAGCCGCAGCCTCATCTCCGGTTCCAACACCCCTTGACAAAGGGAAACGGGTCTTGGAAATCTTATCGGATGATGAGGACTCGGATGGTGTGGCACCCTTGAAGAGGAGAAAATCTGCGCGAGTTCCTCTTCTGCTAGAGGCGTCGCCCCAGGGAGGGAATCCCTTCATGGATGACCCTCCAAGCGCGACCTCACTTCCACCCACAACAGTCCAAGAGGAAGGGGGCGAAGGTGCCGAGTCTGCCCCGCCCCCGCCACCGGTAGAAGTCTCTGCTTCCCCCACTCCCGTCGCTGCCGCTGCCGCCCCCGATCTCATCGCCATCCCTCCTCCAATCATGCATCTGATGAGGGGCTTCAGTGGCGGGACTATGCCAGAGGGCATCGACAGGAAGGAAGGCATGCCTTTCTACTTGGGGGCCTTCTTGGCGGTGGCCCTTGAATGGCGCGCCCAGGCCAGGAACGCTGTTCTGCAAATTCAAACTCTCCAGGCCTTGGAAACAAAGGTAACTGCTCTAGAGGAGGAGAAGAAAACCCTAGGATGCCAGAATGAAGCCTACCAAACCTCCCTGAAGCAGGTGCAAGAGTCCAAAGCAGAAACTAAGAGGCAACTGGCAGAGGCATTGGAGCTCCAGGCTGACTTTTATACTCGGGAAGTCGCCCTCCAAGTTCAGTTAACGGGTCTTCAAGAATTGGTTCAAGCTAATGCAGAAGTTCAAAAGGACTTGAAGGACCGTTGCTGCGAGCAGGCCGACGAGATGGAGCGGATGGAGGGGGAAATGGCCACCCAGGCCAAGGCTGTGGGCCTTCTCCAGGCTGACTACGACAAACTACAGGTCGAGGTCAGTCGGCTTCGCGTGGAAAAGGAGGCTTTGGAGAAGCAGGTAGCCTCTGGGGATGCCGCCATTGAGGAGCTAGAGAAGGACAAAAAGGCCCTCATCCAGGAGATGGCGGGTACTTTCGAGGAGGGGTTCCAAGAAGCTTTGGCTCAAGCAATCTGCACGAATCCGGGGATTGACATTTCCAGTTGCGATCCCACTCACCACATTGTTGATGGAAAGGTCGTGCCCTTGGAGATAGACGACTGAGCCGCCGCCCCCCGATCATCAGCCCATTTCTTTACACTTGTTTTAAGCTTCTCTGAAAAATTTGTAATTCTTTGAATCATATGCACTCTTGATACAACTCTGGAATTTTGTTATGATTGCTTTCGTGTCCTCGCGACATAGAATTCTGCCTGTGTGATTTTATTCTCATCCTTTGCCTTCTTGTGCCTTGGTTGTTTGGCTTGCATTATACACGCTTCTTTCACTTCGTCGGGCGGCCTTATAGGCCTGGGAAAGGTCACGCGCCGATGCCCACGTCCACGGAGAGGCTCACGTAATGGAGCCGTATCGTCCACGGGGTGCTTCTAACACCCAAACGGTCCTTCCCTTGATCCCTAACGCCCGACGCCCACGCCTAAGGAGAGGCCTGCTACAGCAGCGCCGTATCGTCCTCGGGTGTCTGAAACGCCGAGTGTTTTGAGAGGGGGTCGTTCCCTCCATGGTCTTTCCTTCCCATAGGTATCGGGGAACGCCCTGCCAGTGATTCGCTGGCGTTTTGGCGGTCCTGCCTCCCTCCACAATCTTTCCTACCTGTGGGTCTCGGGGATGCGACGCCAGTAACTAACTTTGCCTTCTTCGATTTCGTCTCCCTCCACAGTCTTTCCTACCTGTGGGTATCGGGGAGGCAAACTCGCTGATATTTTGGTGGGCAAGGCCCGCGACGTCTCACGCTGGCGTCGTCCTTTATGTTATTCCAGGCGACGCCTTGGGCGTCTCATGCTAGCGTCGCCTTGGGCGTCGTCCCTACATTGACATTGACTTTGACCTTGGGCTTGGTCGACGCCTGGGGACAGCGAAGAACTCAAGGCCCTTCTCGAATCTTCCACGAGGCGCTTCTTGTATAGCTGATGGGACGTTCAGTCATTCGACTTGATCCACGTGGCGCTTCTTGTATGGCTGATGGGACATCCAGTCATTCGATTTGATCCTGACTCCTACTGTGCCCCTGATCCCCTTTCGATGGCGCATCGTACCATCGGGTATTCTGTTGATACGACGTGTTCTGAGTTTAACCAGGGATGCCAGGGCCACCCTTCCATCTACTGCCACGTGGTTCGATCGTGCGGTGCATCCATCCGCGTCGTCTGGCGCTCTAACCGCTTTATTTAACTCTTCTAACTCTGAAACTATCCTCATCATTTTTGCACTCTTCATAACCTACTTACGTTCTCTCTTCTTGCACCCTTCCTTCTTGCACCCTTTCTTTTCTCACGAAGGGTTCTTCCAGCATTCGCTCCCATCGCTCGACTCTTGCATTTCCGGCAGGCCATACGCCTTTGACGATCCCAAATCTTGTTAAAGAATGTCCTCTCATGCTGCCTCTCCCAGGGTCAGTCACATGGACCTGTACCCTTGGGCTTCGAGTGAACTTCATGACGAATGTTCATGCGGAGGGAGACGAAATTGAAGGGGGAGAGTTAGTTGCTGGCGTCACCTCCCTGAGACCCACAGGTAGGAAAGACTGTGGAGGGAGGCGGGACCGCCAAAACGCCAGCCAATCGCTGGCAGGGCGTTCCCCGATACCTATGGGAAGGAAAGACCATAGAGGGAACGACCCCCCCCCCCAAGGCACTCAATGTTTTAGACACCCGGGACGATACGGCGCTGCTGTAGCAGGCCTCTCCTTAGGCGTGGGCGCCGGGTGCTAAGGATCAAGGAAAGAACTGTTTCGGTGTTAGAGACACCCCGTGGACGATACGACGCCACTAGGCGAGCCTCCCCATGGGCGTGAGGGTTGGCACGCGACCTTTCCCGGGCGTACAAGGCCACCTAACGAAGTGAAAGAAACAGGCAAAACACAAATAAAATAACCGAAGCGCGCGAAGGCAAAGAATGAGAGTAAGAACGCACAGGCAGGATTCTATATCGCGAAGGCACAAAAGCAATCATACGAACACCCAGATTTGTAACAAGAGTACGGATGGTTCAAAGAATTACAAGTTTTAACAGAAGAAGTCAAAAACGAAGGTAAAGTATAAAGGAATTAAGCTTGAAGGTAAAGGTGGCGGGTGAGAGACAGCGGTTCAGTCATCCAAGTCCATGAGCACGACCTTCCCGTCGACGACATGGTGTGTGGGGTCGCAGTTCGAAATATTGATGCCCGGGTTCTAGCAGGACGCCTGGGTCAGAGCCTCTTGGAAGCCCTCCTCAAACGCCCCCGCCATCTCCCCAGTCAGTTCTTGGACCTCCGTAATCTTGGAACCCTTGGATGTCAACTGCTTCTCCAGGAATTCTTTCTCCACGCGGAGCTTGCTAGCCTCGGCTTGGAGAAGGCTCAACGCTTCAACCTTCGCAGCCAAGGCGTCTTCTCTCTCACCTAGCTTCTGCCTCCAAGCAGCATCCGACTCATTAAGTTTTCTTCGCTGCACCTCGGATGTAAGAGCCGCCTCCTGGAGGCCAATGTTTTGGATTTGATAGGATGTAAGAGCGTAAGGATGATGCGCCCGGCGATGCCAGAAAAGCTCATCCATAGGCTCTTCCCCTGTTTCTTTACCTCGAAAAAGTGAAGAAAAACGTCTACAGAAGAGGGGACACCTAGATAGCCGCAGAGAATCTAGAACCCCCTCACGAAAGCCCAACTGTTGGGATGGAGCTGGGCGGGAGCGGTGTTTATCTCTGTAAGCAGCTCTTTCTCGAAAGAAGTAAGGGGCAGACGCAGGCCCACTCTCTTGAGCACCATTTGATAAAGGAAGAAGAAGGGGCTTCCCCCAGTATCTCTTGAGTCCGCACAAACGGGCATCCCAGGTCGCACCCAGCATACCAGGACTTGGGAGTTGTGATTTTTATGAAAGGCGTTGAAATTATAAAGCGCAGGGTCCCCCTGTGAGCCTCCACGTCCTCAACAGAGTTTAGGAGGGAGCATTCGTCGAGAAGTTTGTCGGGAGCCCAGTCGTATTCGCCCTTATAATAAGACTTAGGGAGCAGGGGAGGCGCGGCGGTCTTAGTTTTCACCATCAATGCCAAAGCTGAAGATCAAAGGAAAAAGAAAGGGTTCAGAGAAAAGGGGTTTGGAGAAGAAAAGGGGAAAAAATGGAAGAACCCTAGGAGCGCCCTACCCACACGAGAGCGAAGGGGAACGAGAGGAACAAAGAAGCATACAAACGATATCCAGAGAAATGCGGTAATATGGACAGTCCCAGGCAGTTCATACAGTGAAGAGAATCATCAAGGAGGGAAAAAATTGTACCTTTGGGGGCTGAAGGGCGTGGAGAGCGGAAGCACGAATGAACAGGGGTCGCGAGAGAAGGGATTCAGAAAAGATGAATAGTGAGGAAGGGCAGAGAAAGTGGATGTAACAGTGGTTGCAAGCGCGGGGTTTGGGTAACTTAAACGTTACGAGAAGCGCGAGGGACAACAAATGATGACCGGGTGATGATACCACGTGTTGCAGGATTAAGCGCTCAAGGGGAGCGCAAGAGGTTCTTAAAGATGACCGTGCGATGAACCACGTGGCACGAGATTAAGCGTAGCCCCAAGGGGCATTCTTTTTCCCGCTTCAGAGGATGTCCAATCAGCCATTAAGAACACCCCTGTGGTTCAGAAAGTGTCACGTCAGTAACTCGAAGAATTGTTGAGTCAGCGGGGAATGACACGTCATCAGGATACCACGTGGACAGCGTGGGCGAGGCTTTAGTCTTTGCGCTAAAGACAAGTCTTCGACTTAAGACTGGGGGGCTTGTGTACCGTCCCGTATCCGGGCGTTGACTAAGTCAAGGTCAAAGTCAACGACTGGAGAGTCAAAGTCAACGCAAGGCGTCGCCTAGGTGGAGAGACGCCAAGGGCCAGCATCGCCAAGAGGAAGCGTCGCCAAGACAAGGCGTCGCCTAGGTGATGGCGTCGCCCAACCAGGGCGTCGCCAGATCAAACAGTACTAAAGCAAGGCAATCACCGTGTGGTTCCCCGATACCCATGGGTATGAAAGACCATGGAGGGAGCGACGCCGTGGGAAGGCCTCAGGTCCCGATAACCCGTGGGAAGGCCTCAGGCCCTCCACGTGTACCAAAGGTGGCTTCAAGGCCATAGTGATAGCATCAGTGTAGGGCAGCCTGACTCGTGAAGTACCTCTGCCGCCCCAGAGACGCCTTTGGGACAGATACGACCCGAGAGGAAGGTCACGCCCAGGGTAACCGGGCGCAGGGTACGAGAGGAAGGCAGATACGCTCTCAGAGTAAGTGACTAGATGATTGGGGGCATGAGTTAGCACCCAAAAAGTCACCCCTAGCACAGTAGCACTCCCGAGCAGGAGGACCCACGCGCAGAAACGCCCCAAGATGGTGTCACGGCGTCGTGAGGCCCTCCACGTGTACAATAGCCATGTCAGAATGGAAACACCCTTTAGTCAGGTGCCAGGTAATTAAAGTCATTCAATGCAGTTTCCCTTTCGAGCATTCAGGTACTATAATGGCTCCCAAGCGTTTCAACTTCTTAAATGCGCTACGTTTTCTAATTAAGTACGCTGATTGAGTGCGTTACATTTGTAATTAAAGGCGCTTTAATGCTTGGGTAGTTTAAATAGCGCGGAGAATGTTGGAAACAGGGTTGAAACCTTTGGCAAATTTACGAGAACTCTCTGGTTGCTTGCCCGTGCTTCAAGATTACGTACAAGTGACTGGAGAATATCTTTGCCTGAAGGAGAGAACACACACGCAATACCCAGTTATTTTTACCACCTTCAGAGTGCCATACGCGGTGCTCAGAGACGGAGGTGAACAGTTTTGGTGTTTCTTGCTGGCTGACTTGAGCGTCGGAGTGCAAACGGCCGCTAGGGCGCCTCTTCGTCCTCTTTTTTGCAGGTTTTCACAGGTAACCAGGGGGAAGGAGACCCTAGCTGACGGTTGAGGTCGCGCACGAAGACGTCCCGGTCAACCGGATGGAACAACTGTCCTCTGTCTACCCCCCTTGCCTGAGCTGGCCAGCTTTGCAAGCAGGTCAACTCTGGTATTCTGCTCCCTCGGGACATGTATCGGCTCAAGAGCGTTGAATGCTCCCTTCAACAGCTGGACGTATTTCAGATACGCTGCCATCTGTGGGTCCTTCACATGGAACTCACCCGACACCTGCCCCGTAATCAGCTGGGAGTCGCTTTTCACCAGGAGGTTTTGCGCGCCCATTTCCTTGGCCAGGAGCATTCCTGCTATCAGGGCCTCGTATTCTGTCTGATTGTTACTTGCCTTGAAGGCGAAGCGCAGGGCCTGCTCAATCAGCATGCCGTCGGGTCCCTCCAAGACTATTCCCACACCGCTCCCTTGTTGGTTGGAAGAGCCATCAACCGAGAGCAGCCACTGCGAACCCACTTCCACCTCTTGCTCACCTCCGGGCGAAAGTTCCGCTATAAAATCTGCGTACACCTGCCCTTTGATGGATCCTCTAGGCTCATACTGGATGCCGAATTCTGACAGTTCTACCGCCCAACGCACCATTCTTCCCGCCACATCAGGCTTCTGCAGCACCTTCTGTATAGGGAGGTTTGTCATCACCACCACCGTGAAGCTGTGGAAGTAATGACGGAGCCTCCTGGCAGAAAATACTACCGCTAGCGCTGCCTTCTCCAGCGCTTGGTATCTCGTCTCCGCTCCTTGTAATGCCTTGCTTACAAAATAGATGGGCTTCTGACTCTGGTCCTGCTCCTGGACTAACACAGAACTGATGGCCCGCTCCATTACAGTAAAATATAACCGGAGGGGCACGCCCGTTACCGATTTGCAGAGGACCGGCGGCATCGCCAGGTACTCCTTTAGCTTAATGAAAGCCGCTTCGCATTCATCAGTCCATGCAAAACGACTGTTCCTCTTGAGGCACTAGAAATATGGATGCCCCTTCTCTCCCCCGGCGGAAACAAACCTCGAGAGCGCCGCCATCCGCCCTGTCAGCTGTTGCACCTCTTTTACCGACGTCGGGCTTCGCATGGCGATAATCGCCGCGCATTTGTCGGGGTTCGCCTCTATCCCCTCTCTGTGAGCATAAAACCCAAGAACTTACCGGCCTCTACCCCGAAAACACACTTCTCAGGGTTTTACTTGAGGCGGTACTTGGATATCGTGACGAACAATTCCTCCAGATCCGCCATGTGCTGCGCCCTATCCTGCGACGCCACCACCATGTCGTCTACATAGGCGTACACATTCCTCCCGAGCAAGGGCGCCAGGACCTTGTCCATTAACCTCTGGTACGTGGGGCCTTGTTTGCTAAGTATTGTTCCCTGAACAATCGTGACAATTGGCGGAAAGATGTGATATGACCATCCGGAAGGCTGATGAACCAGTCCATAGCCCTCCCGGTCAGGGTGCTCATAAAGAGCTTGCACTTGGCAGCGTCAGAACCGCCTACGAGGACCATCTGTGTGTGAAATGCAGCAAGGTGCGTCTCTGGGTCCTCCATCCCGGTGAAGATCACCTTGGGCCCCGCGAACGTGTTCGGGATCACTGCATCTAGGATCTCCTGCGAGAAGGGAATGGTTCTCCATCTCGTCATGTCCATGCCGCCTCCGATCATTTCTCAGGCCCTGGCGCAACTCCTCATTTACGCGGTGGAGCTCTTCATTCCGCTCATGCGAGGCATCGAGATCTGCCTGCATGCGTTCCTGTTCCAGTTTCGACTCCGCCATGTCCTGCTGCAGCCCCCTCATTATCTCCAGAACCTGCTGCATGGATAGTTCTGCTGGAGCTGGGCGTGCTGTACTTCGTCTGGTGGGGGCCATTGTCACTCCAACCTCCTCCAACGTTACTGTAACCTGGTAGATTTTCTCGAACTTGTAATGGGATTGATGTTTTATATCGGCCCCACGGTGGGCGCCAAATGTTCCGTCCGGTTGTCCGGGACGTCTTCGTGCGCGACCTCAACCGTCAGCTAGGGACTCCTTCCCACTGGTTACCTGTGGATTCCTGCAAAAAAGAGGACAAAGAGGTGCCCTAGCGGCCGTTTGCACTCCGACGCTCAAGTCAGCCAGCAAGAAACACCAAAACTGTTCACCTTCGTCTCTGAGCACCACGTATGGCACTCTGAAGGTGGTAAAAAGAACTGTGTATTGTGTGTGTCTTTTTCTCCCTCAGGCAAAGATCTTTTCCCAGTCCCTTGTTCGTAACCTCAAAGCACGAGCAAGCAACTAGAGAGTTCTGGTAAATTTGCCAAAAGTTCGAACCCTGTTTCCAACATTCTCAGCGCTATTTAAACTACCCAAGCATTTAAAGCGCCTTAAAGCGCCTTTAATTACAAATGTAACGCACTCAATCAGCGTATCTAATTAGAAAACGTAGCGCATTTAAGACGTTGAAACGCTTGGGAGCCATTATAGTACCTGAACGCTCGAAACGGAAACTGTATTGAATGACTTTAATTACCTGGCACCTAACTAAAGGGTGTTTCTATTCTGACATGGCTGTCGTACACGTGGAGGGCCTCACGACGCCGTGACCCCATCTGCGGGCGTTTCTGCCCATCTGGAGACGTTTCTACGTGTGAGTCCTCCTGCTTGGAAGTGCTACTGCGCTAGGGGTGACTTTTTGGGTGCCAACTCATGCCCCCAATCATCTAGTCACTTACTTTGAGAGCGTATCTGCCTTCCTCTCGTACCCTGCACCCGGCTACCCTGGGCGTGACCTTCCTCTTGGGTCGTATCTGTCCCAAAGGCGTCTCTGGGGCGGCAGGGGTACTTCACGAGTCAGGCTGCCCTACACTGGTGTTGTTACTATGGCCTTGAAGCCACCTTTCTCTCCTCTTTATTACTGTTCCCTGGTTATCCAGGGTTTGGGGCCTTCCCACGGCGTCGCCCCCTCCATGGTCTTTCCTACCCATGGGTATCGGGGAGCCGCACCGTGATTGCCTAGACTTAATGATATTTGATCTTGGCGACGCCTTCACCTAGGCGACGCCTTGCCTAGGCAACGCTTCCTCTTGGCGATGCTGGCACTTGGCGTCTCTCCACCTAGGCGACGCCTTGTGTTGACTTTGACTCCAGGCGTTGACTTTGACCTTGATTTAGTCAACGCCCGGGTACGGGACGGTACAGAGATGAAGAGAGAAAAAGGGAAGTTACGGTAAGGGTTATGTGTTTTTTTTCTTGGTTGTTACATTGAAAGGTATACTAAATACAATTTTGAGTTCAAGATTTAAGAGTAAGCATATCTCCAACTTCTTCAATGATTTTAAAGAGTTAACCAATAAATTAATTAAATTATTAGTTATAGAATTGTGAGGAATGAACTATTGAACCTTGAATTATTATTTTTTATTCCTCCTACTATTACAAGAATCAACACATTTGTTGAGCATGTTGGATGGGAACCATTTATAACATTTATAACAAGAGTTTTCAATTTATGCTTCATCTAGTTCATAATCACAAAAGTCAGCTAAATTACAGTCATAATGAAAAAAGATGAATCACTTCTGGTGGCGGCGTCCTTGAACGTGGTGGTTAGGGTTTCCTAGACTAGGTTACGTGGCTCCAGGTCTGATATGAGTTGGCATATGAAAAGACACTTTCAAGAATTGGATCAAGATTCTATAACAATTCAAGAACTCACTTAAGAACAACACAAGAACACAAGATTTGAAATAAGAACACAACAAGAATTAAAACTACCGTTTGAAACACAACAAAGAACAAAATCCACTAATTTAAACTCAAGAATTCAACATAGAAATGGGTTTCTATGGAACCTGATCCTGCCGGTTGACTCAGCGCAAGAGCATTGCCTCGTCACGATCTTCCTCACCAGCTTGACACCACGTGCCCTCCAAGTCCACTCCACAGTGGCGCCTCTGCGGCCGGTGGCGCTCCGACGCTTAAGTTAGTGGCAAGAACACCCAAAAACTAAGAGAGAATATGCTCTGTAGGACCGTACTGTAGGCACACAACCCTAGCAGTATCAGCCGTAATGAAAAACGTACCTCTGCAGATTCTGTTAAGGTTACCTTTATAGCTGAGTTTCTTCTCTCTCCAGGCCGTTATGCTTTTGGACGTGTGGCTCGCGTCCAGCCCTGCACGTGTCGCCATCTAGGCTGGGACAACAGGTAGCGCCCAGCCCTACACATGTCATCATCTGGATTGGGGCAACTGAAACGTCATTCTTTGTGTAGTAACCAGCCGCACAGCTAAGTCCTCAACTCAAGGAGCAACCCAACACGTAATGCGTTGTGAAGCACCACCCGTCAAGGCGAGTATCAGATGCACCAAAGTGCATCATCTCTATGATATCGCTCATCGCGAATGGCACCCTCCTTACTGCTACGCCATGCATGTTCTAGCTGGGGAAACCTTGCCACCAACAAATGTCCACTCTGGGAATCCTGTCGCTGATGAGCAAGGTGTTTCCCCCAACCCACTCGACTTTCATGCCCCAAGCTGGTGCCACCATCGTCTTACTGAACTTACACGCTTGGAATTACCCTTTTGAGCCTTCGACAACCTTAACAAAGTTCGCTGGGAGACCCGGCGACGTGCTCCTTGTGGCGGTGTTAAACCATCCGATCTCCTAGCATTCTCATACGGCAACTGCGACGCAACTCTAGTGACCGCCGGTTACGCACACTAGAGATCGGAGAACGCCAACCCACCGATCGGCGACTATGCCTACTTCCGAGGCGACGTGCTCCAATCCACCGATTGACGACTATGCCTACTTCCGAGCCATTCATCTTTGCTAGCCTATGCGTTCCATTGAGCACGCCCCACTCAAGCACGTGCAAGACACGTCATCACGCCTGATGACCTGGTCGGTACACAAGGCCCCAGTCTTGAGCTGATAATTTGTTTTCAGCAAAAAAACTAAGAAGTTCACCGTTTCATTTTCTTCTTCGACACATATAAATGTGCACATGGTTTTGCTTTTATCTGCTGTGTAATCATCTGATATAACTGACTAACTCTTGCTTTAAAGAAATCGACTTAGCGCCAATAGGCAGTAGGCGTGGGTGAGTCTTAGTATCTGAAATCTAGCTCGCCTGATCTGCCAAGTGACATGCGCACTTCTATGTCATCGCCTCAAAATCTGCTAACTTAGTTCTCGCCGCGTACTTCTTCTTTCGATCTTCAATCACAAAGCCGTGGGCTTCTTTGGATGCTATTTTCCTTTTTATCTGCTAAGGCGTCCTCTGGGGAGCGGCCTCGTTCCTTGAGCTATCAATTCTGCTCATTCTGGGAGGAGAGCTGCCTTCAACGGATCCCCCTCTGCCTTCCCTGAGCCTTTAATCTGAAACAACTTGACCTTGACCATTGTTCCCTCATCTGGGGGTAGAGCTGCCTTTCAGATCCTTCTCTTCTCCCCCTGCATGCACTGAGAAACTTGCAATCTCGCCTCGATTCGCCCTCGCAAAGAGGTCTTGTATCTGTTCTAGCCTGCACCCATTCTAGGCGAGGAGGACGTTTAATCTCTTCTCGCCTATTCTCGTTTACGGTGAGTAGGTCTTTTTAATCTTTTCTCGCCTACTCTCGCTCGAGGTGAGGGGGTCTTTTTAATCGCTTCTCGCCTACACTCGCAACGGCGAGTAGAGCTTTTTAATCTCTTCTCGCCTACGCTCGCTCGAGGCGAGGAGGTATTTCTCTGGTGCCTCAACTTGCCCAGGGGCTACCTGGATGCATTGAGGACTTTCGAACTTGCCTCAATTTGCTTACGCACAGAGGTCTTGCATTCTGTTCTTGCCTGAACTCGCTCAAGACGAGGAGGACTTTCTCTGGTGCCTCAACTTGCCCAGGGGTTACATCTCCTCTTCCCCTAAATGCACTGAGGACTTTTAATCTCATCTCGTACCGAGGCTAGCTATTCATAATTGAGGAGGGGGCGTCCCGAAGGAATCCCTTAACCCCTGCTCAAGGACTAGGTGCCCGGATTTTAACTGTTATCTTGTTCTGAACTCTCGCCTATACTCGCTCTAGGCGAGTAGGACTTCTTAATCTGTTCTCGCCAACGCTCTCTCTAGCGAGTAGGACTTCTTCTCTTTCTCGCCTGCACTCGCTCAAGGGTGAGGAGGACTTCTTCTCTTGCCTCAAAATGCACGAGAGTGCTGAGGGCTTTTTGCACTACTGGTACCTCCGATCGCCAAAAGACGACGAGGTCTCTATAACTTTTAACTACTGCCACCGATCGCCGTAAAACGACAGGGACTTTAAAACTTTAACTATTGCCACCGATCGCCGAAAAACGATGGGGACTTTAAAACTTTTACTATTGCCACCGATCGCAGAAAAACGATGGGGACTTTAAAACTTCAACTATTGCCACCGATCGCCGAAAAATGATGGGGACTTTAAAACTTTTACTATTTGAAGCATGCAATATGACTTTACTGTTGCCCTAGATCACATACGAGTAATAAAAACTCTCAAAGCCATAAGCATGCAAACTTAGAAGCTTTAAACTTTGAAAAGCTCTTCTTTATTGGGTGACCTCATTAAAAACCCTCCTTAGGGAAAAAAGAGTGCCCCCTTGAAATTGTTTTAACAGAGACTATTCAAATCTCTTCACATTCGTCTTTACTTACAAGGCTTTAACTGTAATACAGCTTGAGATGTGTGGCGTTCCAAGTGCGAGGAATCGCCCCTCCTTCTAACGTCTCCAAGCGGTAGGCGCCATTTCCAAGCACCTCGGTTATTCTGAACGGTCCCATCCACTTAGGCGATAACTTGCTCTGCATCTCATACTGGTGGGCCTTCCTCATCACTAGATCGCCACTTCTAAACTGCCTTGACATTACCTTAGAGTTGTACCTTCGCTCAACTCTTCTCTTTACTGCTTCGGCCTTCACTCTCGCCTCTTCCCTGACCTCCTCCAGCAAATCCAGATTCATTCTTCTTTCTTCGTTCGAGTCTTCCGCCACAAAGTTCTGGAATCTCGGCGAGCTTTCCTGGATTTCGACTGGAATCATCGCATCACATCCATAAACCAAACTAAAGTGGGTCTCGTGGGTTCCTGACTGCTCAGTGGTATGGTATGCCCAAACTATGCGGGGTACCTCTTCAACCCACGATCCCTTAACTTTCTATAATCTTCTCTTTAAACCTCTCAGCAACACCTGATTGGCAGACTCCACTTGGCCATTCTTCTGTGGGTGCTCGACGGATGCAAACACCTGTTGTATTCCCACCTCTTCGCACAGCTTTTTCAAGAGGTGACTTGCAAACTGAGTCCCATTGTCTGACACCAGGCGTTTAGGCACACCAAACCGGCACACTATGTTTTTCCATACAAAGCTCTCGATCTTGTGTGCGGTGATCTGGGCCACTAGCTCCGCTTCGATCCACTTGGTGAAGTATTCAATCGCCACTACCAAGTACTTCATCTGCCTGATCGCCAATGGGAAGGGTCACAGAATGTCAATTCCCCAAGTATGAAACGGCCAGGGGCTGTAAATCGACTTCAGCTCTTTTGGGGTGCCTTGTGCCAATCAGCGTGCTGCTGGCATTGCTTGCAACGCTGGGCGTATCTCTTGCAATCTTCTCTCATCGTGGGCCAGTAATAGCCTGCACGGATAGTCCTTGTCGCCAGCGATCGACCTCCAATGTGGCTCCCGCAAATTCCCTCATGGAGCTCAGCCATAATCCTCGTGCACTTCTCTCCGTGTATACATACAAGAAGAGGGTGTGTGAATCCAAACCTGTACAGCTCGCCGTCAATAAGGGTAAACTTACTAGAGCTCTTCTTTATTTTTCTGGCCTCAGTTGAGTCAATTGGAAGGACACCATCCGCTAAATAACGTTGGTAAGGCGTTATCCACGTGTCTGGCTTGTGGACAGCGCAAACATGCATCGATCTTGCCCCTTCCGTTGGGCGCGCTCTGACCCTCGGCGCCCTCAGGGTTTCCTGCGTTAGGGATCTATGACTTCTCGCCAGTCTTCCCATTGATCTACAAACGTGGAAAACTTGGTGGTCTGCCACGAATGCTCGAGGTGCTTTCAAAGTTTCTTGAATGACAGTCCTCTGCCTGCCCCCCTTGCCCGAACTGGCGAGCTTGGCTAGCAAGTCAGCTCGGGCATTCTGTTCTCTTGGCACGTGCACCACTTCAAATGAAGCGAAAGATCTTCTTAGCTCTTGCACGTACTCCAAGTAGGCTGCCATCTGCGGGTCCTTGGCTTGGAACTCGCCAGTTACTTGCCCTGTGACCAACAGCGAGTCGCTCTTGGCCATCAGCACTCTCGCCCCCATTTCCTTAGCCAACAGGATTCCAGCGATCAAAGCCTCATACTCTGCTTGGTTGTTGCTTGATTTGAAAGCGAACCTCAATGACTACTCTATCAACACTCCGTTGGGCCCTTCCAAAATGAACCCAGACCCGCTGCCCAGCTGGTTCGACGACCCATCAACAGAGAGTACCCAGCAGAAGTCACCCTCGGCGTTCTGTGCCACCTCGGAGGATATCTCGACCACGAAATCAGCGAAGACTTGCCCTTTGATCGATCCCCGGGGTTCATACTTGATGTCGAACTCCGAAAGCTCGACCGCCCACTTCACCATCCTTCCAGCCACATCGGGCTTCTTCAAAACCTTCTGGATTGGCAGATCAGTCATCACCAGTATCGTGAAGCTCTGGAAGTAATGGCGCAATCTCCTCGCCGAGAATACAACTGCCAATGCTGCCTTTTCTAGGGCCTGGTACCTCACCTCCGGGCCTTGCAGCACTTTGCTAACGAAATATATAGGCCTTTGGATCTGGTCCTGATCCTGCACTAGCACTGCGCTGATCGCCCTCTCAGTTATGGCAAAGTACAGCCTGAGGGGTGTTATATCTTGGGGCTTGCACAGAACTGGAGGGCTCGCCAAATATTCCTTGAGCTTTACGAAGGCCTCCTCGCACTCCTTTGTCCAAACGAATCTGTTGTTCCTCTTCAAACATTGAAAGTATGGGTGGCCCTTCTCTCTGCTTGCCGATACGAACCGAGACAGGGCGGCCATCCGCCCCGTGAGTTGCTGCACCTCTTTCACGTTGGCGGCGCACTTCTCGGGGTTAGCCTCAATTCCCCTCTCTGACAGAAGAAACCCCAAAAATTTCCCTGCTTCTACACCAAAAACGCACTTTTCAGGATTCAGTTTTAGCTTGTACCTGGCTATTGTGATGAACAAGTCTTCCAAGTCTGTGACGTGCTTGTCTTTCTCCAGGGACGTCACGACCATGTCGTCGACGTATGCCTGCACATTCCTTCCGAGCATGGGCGCGAGCACCTTGTCCATCAGCCTTTGGTATGTGGCCCCTGCATTCTTCAACCCGAAGGGCATTACCTTGTAGCAATAACATGACCTTTCCGTCATGAAGGCGGTCTTCTCTTCGTCCATGGGGTGCATTTTGATTTGGTTGTACCCCGAGAAGGCATCCAGAAAACTGAGCAGCTTGCACCCTGATGCACTGTCTACTAGGGCGTCAATGCTTGGGAAAGGGTAAGAGTCCTTCGGGCAGGCCTTGTTTAAGTCTGTAAAGTCAACGCACATCCGCCATTTTCTGCTGCTCTTCTTGACCAGGACAACGTTAGCGAGCCATTCTAGATATTGGATTTCCCTGATGTGGCCCGCTGCAAGTAGTTTTCGCGTCTCTTCTTTGATCGCCTGTCTCTTCTCCTCATTGAATTTTCTTCTTCTTTGGCGGATGGGCATAACTTGGGGGTCCATTGCCAAACGATGGCACAAGAAATCAGGGTCGATCCCCGGCATATCTGAAGCAGCCCACACAAACGCATCCAAGTGTCTACTTATTACCTCGGCGATCTGGTCTTGCGTCTTGCTATCCAGGGTTCTTCCCAACTGAAAACCTTACCGCTGATCTCCTTCTCGAGCCATTCCTCTACAGGCTGAGGTTTCCTCTCGCTGGCGATCAGCGCCCTTGCGATACCGGTTTCTCTGGCGATCTCTGAGCAGTTTCTCTCCGATCTCGCCTCCACATTCCCCATCGGCACATCGCCCTCGACGACCACCTCTAACGCCGCATCTGCAACTCGCCGGGGTTCGCGCTCCGGCTCCACGCCAGGGGGAGGCGTTGTGGTTACGTGGCACACAGACCTCTTGTTCTTGAGGTTGTTTTCGTAACACTTCTTCGCCTCCTTCTGGTCGGAGCAAATAGTGATGATCATACCCTCCATAGACGACAACTTGACCTTCATGTGCCTTGTCGAAGGCACAGCTCCTGTTCTGTTGAGCGTTGGCGTCCCCAGTAGTATGTTGTACGCTGACGGGGCGTTTACAACAAGATACCTGATCTTCTCCGTTCGTGAGGCCAAGCCGTCGGTGAAGGTCGTCCTCAGCTCGATATACCCCCTCACCTCCACTTGGTCGCCGGCAAAACCGTACAAGCAGCACCCATTTGGTCTTAGCTGATCAGGGGACAGTTGTAACTTCTCAAAGGTTGGCCAAAACATCACATCTGCTGAGTCCTTGGTCGACCAGCACCCGGTGGACGGTCCTTCACGCCCTGACAAGCGATATCACAATAGGGTCGTTGTTGTGAGGCACCACGTCCCTGAGGTCCCCCTTGGTGAACGTGATGTCCACGTCGGGCGAGTGATCCTCAAAGACTTCCACTGACATTATCGACCTCGCGTACCTCTTTCGTTGCGACGCTGTGCACCCTCCGCCGGAGAATCCGCCTGCTATGTTGTGGATCTCGCTGTGAATAGGCACCTCGTGTTGTTGCCCTCCGCTGCTCGCCGGTTGAGACCCTGATGCTTGGTCCGCTTGCTTCTCTAGCAAGTAATCCTTCAGGAAACCACATTTGACCAGCTCGGCGAGCTGGTGTCCCAAAGCCAAACACGAGTTGATAGAGTGGCCAAAACTCTTGTGGAACTTGCACCATGCGTATGGCTTTGGCCCCAAAATCTTCTTCGCCGTTTTCTCAAGCACTTTGAGCCTGGCAGCTATGTTTGGGATGGCGATCAAATCAGCCAGACCCATCACAAACTCATACCTCGGGGGGCGATTACTCTCCCTGGGGCGCCCTGGTCCCTTGCTCTTATTTTTCTTAGGGTCGTAAGGATGACGCGTCCTTTGATCCCTCTTTCCCGCCGCCGCCTCCATTACCCTCTGAGGTTGTACCCTTGCTTGGGCGTGCGGTTTAGTTGGGGCCACATTTCCTCTCTTCTCGGTGACCTCGCTCTCGGCGACGATGTGAGCCACAGCACGTCGCCGGATTTCGGCGAACGTGGCGGGGTGGCTCCTGATGAGCGACTCACTAAAAGGCCCAGGCAACACGCCCTTTTTAAAGGCGTGCACGAACATCTCTTCGTCCTTTCCTGGCAAACGGACTATCCGAGCTCCAAATCTGTTCAGGAAATCCTTCAAGGACTCCCCTTGGTACTGCCTTATATCAAACAAGTCGTAAGACACCAAAGGTGGCGCCTTGTTCACTATGTACTCCCGGACAAACATCTTGGAAAACTGTTGGAACGTGGTAACGTGGCCAGTGGGTATACTAACGAACCAGTCCAATGCCGTTCCGCTCAAAGTGCTCATGAACACCTTACAATACACCGCGTCTGAGCCCCCCGAGAGTATCATCTGAGAATGAAACGCCGTGAGAGGGGCTTCAGGGTCCTCCTCCCCAGTGAAAGACGCTTTCACTGCCACAGTGTTAGCCGAGACTACCGAGTCCATGATCTCTTGAGAAAATGGCATAGGAAAGTTGCGTGGTGGGGATGGGGGTGCAGATCTGTCCCCTGCCGCACGCTCCTCCCGCTCCTGAAGGGCTTTGCGCAGCTCTTCGTTGATCCTGTTGAGCTCTTCGTTCCTTGCTTGCGAGGCCACCAGCGCCTCGTGCATCCTTTCCTGCTCAGAACGCGATGCAGCCACGTTCTCCTGTAGCGTCCTCATCATGTCCATCACTTGCGTCATGGACACAGCATCTTCGTCTGTTGATGGCGCAACTGAACTGAAGCGCGTTGTCCTCATCCTTCCTCAGCAAACTCAGCAGCTCAAAGAACTCTAAACAAACAGTGAAAACTCCAGGAGTCGACTGCGATAGCGAGCAGTCGAACAGAAAACACTCGAAGCACCATAAACACAAACTATGGTTGGGAATCACCTTTTATAAGGCCCCACGGTGGGCGCCAGATGATCCTGTCCACTCCACGTGCCCAGCTTGACACAAGCTTGACACCACGTGCCCTCCAAGTCCACTCCACAGATAGCCTCTCTGAGAACCTGAAAAACACACAGTGGTGCCTCTGCGGACGGTGGCGCTCCGACGCTTAAGTCGGTGGCAAGAACACCCAAAAACTAAGAGAGAATATGCTCTGTAGGACCGTACTGTAGGCACACAACCCTAGCAGTATCAGCCGTAATGAAAAACGTACCTCTGCAGATTCTATTAAGGTTACCTTTATAGCTGAGTTTCTTCTCTCTCCAGGCCGTTATGCTTTTGGACGCGTGGCTCGCGTCCAGCCCTGCACGTGTCGCCATCTGGGATGGGACAGCAGGTAGCACCCAACCCTACACGTGTCATCATCTGGACTGGGGCTACTCAAACGTCATTCTTTGTGTAGTAACCAGCCGCACAACTAAGTCCTCATCTCAAGGAGCAACCCAGCACGTAATGTGCTGTGAAGCACCACCCGTCAAGGCGAGTATCGGATGCAACAAAGTGCATCATCTCTGTGATATCGCTCATCGCGAATGGCACCCTCCTTACTGCTACGTCATGCATGTTCTAGCTGGGGAAACCTTGCCACCAACAAATGTCCACTCTGGGAATCCTGTCACTGATGAGCAAGGTGTTTCCCCCAACCCACTCGACTTTCATGCCCTAAGCTGGTGCCACCATCGTCTTACTGAACTTACACGCTTGGAATTTCCCTTTTGAGCCTTCGACAGCCTTAACTAAGTTCGCTGGGAGACCCGGCGACGTGCTCCTTGTGGCGGTGTGTAAACCACCCGATCTCCTAGCATTCTCATACGGCGACTGCGACGCAACTGTGGTGACCGCCGGTTACGCACACTAGAGATCAAAGAACGCCAACCCACCGATCGGCGACTATGCCTACTTCCGAGGCGACGTGCTCCAATCCACCGATCGGCGACTATGCCTACTTCCGAGCCATTCATCTTTGCTAGCCTATGCGTTCCATTGACCACGCCCCACTCGAGCACGTGCAAGAGACGTCAACACGCCTGATGACCTGGTCGGTACAGAACCCAAAACAAGAACAACATGTAACAATGGAAAGGAACTCAACAAAGTGAAAAAAAAAGTGCAGCAAATGAAAGGAAACAATTGAACCGATTGAAATTGAAAAACTACAAGAAAACAACAAATGGGTAATTATGGAAGATGAAAGGAGATGGACTTATGTGGTTGTAGCCATGAGAGGGAAAGATTCATGCCACTTGGAGGGTGGTTCTTCCAAGATAAGTCAGGAGTCCCACCACTTGAGAGCTTCCCACAACTCACAAGATAAGACAAGGAAGCAGAGAAGAGAACTAGTCTCAGAAACTCTCTCACACCAATTTGGTATAGTGTCTTTACTTCAAAATTCAACTTATGTTTACAAAATCAAGGCTCCTCTTTATATAGGCATAGAGGACCGGTCATGAAAAGGTAAAAATACATGAAGAGTCACTTGTATATGAAAAGGCAAGGCATATGGAAAGACAAGGTAATGTCGTCCCTTTTCAAGTTACTTCCTTATTCTAGAAAGTGACTTTTCCTACTACTTCTCTTTTAATGATCTATTTAGAATCTATTCTAAAGATATTACAAAAAGAGATTAATTGGGCTTGGGTCTCATCCTTTGAGAATACTAATAAGAAGAACTTTAAATGCTTTAGGCCTTGCCCATTTCTTCTATTGATGTAGTCTTTATTTTCTAGTTGAGATGACTCTTCAAGTATAGCATCCTTGGTCATCTTTATGTATTTTTGGGTCACATCAAGATCGCATGTGCAGAGCACGGCAGTGGCGAGAGAATGCGAGTCTGGATCGCGTTTCGCGCAGGGCTGAGGTGAGTCTCGCATTTCGTGCATGTCTTGTAGAATGCGGCGATGACAACTAGTTTATGGTGCGGGGCGAAGGCGAGGTGCTGCGCGCAACCAGGGCATGATCCACCAGGTGGAGAGCGTTGTGGCGGCACAGAGTGCGCAAGCGAGTGCGGTGGTGCATGCACAAGGAGCAGCTGTGTTCGGTGGTGGGGAGGTGGTTGTGTGCGACATTGTTATGGCCGTGCGTGGCGGTGGTGAGGTAGGAAGTGATGGTCCGCTGCTTAGACTGTGACGAGCAGTGATGGATCTTGGCAGAAACCTGAGTCTTTTGGAATGACGGAGGATTCTAAGATTTTCATTATCCCATGGAATTGTTTGAAGGATTATGAAGTTTCTCTTGAGAAGAATGTTTATGCTGAGCCTGGCCAAAGGAAAACTTTTGCTTAGGCTTTGGGAACTACATCTGACATTCCTTTGTCCCAGTTACCTACTCCTTGTATTAAAGGAGACATGATTGTGGTCCGGATCGATGAGGAAGATTACTTGGTTGGCCTTGAGGATTGCAAGACCCATCTACATGGTCGGGTTATTCTTTCTAAGGGGTATAAACCTCTTACACACTTGGATTTAACTAAAAAGTTGTAGCTGGTGTGGAAGGCTCTTGGATCGTGGAAAACAATTCCTCTCCGGAAGGGTTTTTATGAGTTTGAGTTCGCTTATTTAGAAGACATGTGATGGGCCTTCAGGATAGGTTCCTTGAAGTTATCTCTGGGTTTCTTGAGACTGTTTGCCTGGACAAAAGATTTTGTTCCAGATACCATGAAGAGTACCAAAACTCTGGCTTGGGTTCGAATCTACAAATTGCCTCTGGAGTATTGGAAACCAAGGGCGATTTTTTCCATCATCAGAGGTCTTGGTACTCCTTTGTCTTTGGATGAGAATACTATGTGAAAGAATAGGGGTATGTTTGCTAGAGTCCTGGTGGATATTGATATGTTGTGCCTTTTCTCGATCACATATGGGTTGAACGTCGAGACTATACTTTTGTAGCTGGTGTGGAATATGAACGGCTCCTCATTTTTGCTTTCACTGTAAGATGATAGAGCATAAGATTGCTCAGGGTCGGGTGATTCATGATCATGGTTGTGTTCCTGAGCCTCAACATAAATCTTCTCATAAGATAATTTTTTATGAATGGAATCAGGGGAGGACCGCGGTTCCTAAACAACATAAATAGTATCAGAGGAAAGATTCGCAGCCGAAGCTCGTGGAAGGCCCCACAGGTACATTGAACATTAATGTTCATGGCAGGGCTAATGCAGGGTCACCCTTGGGCCACTCGCTTCTGATAAACCAAGTGGAGTGGAGGATGATTTTGCTGACATGCCTCCTCTTGAGGATGCCTTGAATCATGAATCCAGGCATGGCTTGTCCACTCACACTTCGAAATTCCCCGAACAGGGGATGCTAAGGAATTCACTAGCTATTATGCAAGCTAAGGGCTCAGAGTCTCATGCTCCTATTGAGGATCACCCTGTGAAAGCCTCAGCCCCTGTAGTGGTACCATCTCTATTGCGTCCCACCTCTCCTCGGAGGGCTAAAACACCTGCAAACTCTACAACACCAATCAATACTCCAATTGATGGTCATCACGTGGAGGTCTCTACTATTGTGATTGTACCATCTCCATCACCTCATACCTCCCCTCGGAAGGCTAAATCTCTTGGGGATGTTAAAGCACTATCGTTGGTCCTGCAAAATCACTTTTCCTCTCTTGATGGTTTGAAAACTACAGATGTGGGGGGTGATCCTTATACTGGTACGTCTACTACCATTGTTGAATTTAATTCTGACTATATCACTATTGAAAATCAGGTTGGTTCAAAATTTTGAAGTAATCCTAAAGAGATGGAGGTAGATGTCAATGATACTGAGAGGAGATAGTTCGCACTAAAAGAAAATAAGGGAGGCCACCTAAGGGGACCCGTAAATCCAAAAAAAATGCTAAGACAGTTCTTTCCACAACGTTGCTATTAAAGGAAAAGAAAGAATAGGGTAAATCCCTTGTGTATATTGAATACATAGGGTTATGTTTATATAGGAAAAGAAACATATGGGCTAAGCCCATTACATAAATATGATATATCTAACAACATCTATAATATCTCATAATATCAAATAATATCTAATTATATCTAATAATATCTAATAATATCTAACACTCCCCCTCAAGTTGGTGCATATAGATCATATGTACCCAACTTGTTACAAATTTAATCAATCCTGGGCCCTCGTAAGGGTTTAGTAAAAATATCTGCTAATTGATTATTTGAATTAACAAACTCAGTCTTGATATTTTCCGATATAATCTTTTCTCGAATGAAATGACAATCAATCAAAATATGTTTTGTCCTTTCATGAAAAACTGGATTTGAGCTAATATGAAGAGCAGCCTGATTATCATATATAAGTGTCATTTGCGTAACCTCTCCAAATTGCAATTCTTTAAGTAACTGTTTAAGCCAAATAAGCCAACAGGTAGCCGAGGTCATAACTCTATATTATGCTTCTGCACTAGATCTTTCCACAACACTTTGTTTCTTGCTCTTCCAAGAGATCAAGTTGTCACCAATGGAGACACAATAACCAGAAGTTGATCTTCTATCAGATGGACATCCTGCCCAATCAGCATCTGAAT
Source organism: Phaseolus vulgaris (assembly GCF_000499845.2). Classification (NCBI taxonomy): domain Eukaryota; kingdom Viridiplantae; phylum Streptophyta; class Magnoliopsida; order Fabales; family Fabaceae; genus Phaseolus; species Phaseolus vulgaris. The sequence goes on from NC_023757.2 coordinate 22,518,229, forward strand.
AAGAAACGGTTTTAGTATGGTTATTATGACCATATAACAAACCTTTTCCAGGAGAGCCTTTAATGTACTTCACTATACGAATGACTACATTCCAATGATCTTCACATGGAGAATTAAGAAATGGACTCACCACACTGACTACAAAGGAAATATCTGGACGAGTAACAGTGAGATAGTTCAATTTTCCAACTAATCTCCTGTACTTCTCAGGATCTGAAAGAGGCTCCCCCTGATTGGGTAGAAGCTTAACATTTGGATCCATGGGAGTATCAACAGATTTCGAATTCATCAACCCAATTTCCTCCAAAATATATAATGCGTATTTTCTTTGAGAGATAACAATACCAGTATTAGATTGTGCAACCTCAATCTCCAAGAAATATCTGAGTTTGCCAAGATCTTTGGTTTGAGAGTGTTGACAACGGTTTTGTTTTACTTGTGAGATGCCATGGTGATCATTGCCTGTAAGAACAATGTCATCAACATATACTACAAGATAGATACACCCAACACTCGAGTGACGATAAAAAATTGAATGATCTCCTTCACTGCTAGTCATACCAAATTGTTGAACAACATTGCTAAATTTTCCAAACCAAGCCCTAGGAGACTGCTTGAGGCCATATAAGGATTTGCGAAGACAACATACCAATCTAGAAGACTCCCCCTGAGCAACAAAATCGGGAGGTTGCTCCATATAAATTTCTTCCTGCAAATCCCCATTAAGAAAAGCATTTTTTACATCCAATTGATAAAGAGGCCATTGTTGAAGAGCAACCATAGTTATGAATAAGCGAACAAAGGCCATCTTTGCTAATGGAGAAAAAGTATCACCATAGTCTAAACCAAAAATTTTGGTATAACCCTTAGCCACAAAACGAGCTTTGAGACGATCAATAGTACCATCAAGACCAACTTTGATAGCAAAAATCCACCTGCAACCAACAACAAATTTCCTAGATGGTAAAGGAACAAGTTCCCAAGTTCCATTATTCTGAAGCGCATTCATTTCATCAAGCATGGCCTGACGCCAACCAGGATGAGCTAAGGCATCACCTACAGATTTTGGAATGGATACAGAAGAAATAGACGAAAGGCAGGTATAAAAGGGTTGAGATAGTCTATGGTAACTGAAAGCAATATAATATGGAAAGGGATTACGAGTAGAACATGTTGGGTTTAATAGTGCCAAAGTTCAAGAGGAGGGGTGAATTGACCTTTTAAAACTTCTTCGCAGAAACAATGTTTAACCCAGTTTTACAGAAAATAAATCGATTTATGTGAAAATGAACAGATTTATTTCAGCACTGTTTTTCTGTTTGAAACGCTTTTAATACAGCAAGGTTAATCACAAGACTATGCAGTGAGAATTTCCAGCAGCACACACACAGATATCAGATTTGAAAAACAGTGAAACACAAAAACAGCAAGCTTCAATTTCAAGCAAGTGATTAAGGTTCAATTGATAGCATGCTAGTTAATTGAGTGACCTTTGCAAACAAGCTGTTCCAGTGGCTTTTAACAGACTATGAGTGTTCTTCTTGATGTCAAGAAATTTTCCAGAAATTAAGAACAATGAATCACAGAACAGCAAGCTTCAACTATAAGCAATTTGTTTAAGGTTCAATTAATAGCATTTACAGTTTCTTGAGCAGCCTATCACAGTCAATCTGTTCCAATGGTTTTTAGCAGATTATATATGTTCTTATTAGATTCAACCACCTTTTTCAGAAATCAAGAACAGTATGCACAGTGCCCAGAAAGAACAGATTTATTTTCAATTGAACAGATTTATTTCTTTGCTGTTTTATCAATTATGCATAAACGAAATTGCAGAGAGTGAGAGAGAATGAACACAAGCAATTATACTGGTTCACTCAACCTGAGCTACATCCAGTCTTCACCAACAACAGGTGGAAATCACTAACACACAGTACAACCAAGTACAATTCCCACTGTTCTTGAAACCTACAAGAACTTAGGTACTCTTGCTGAAAAAACCTATTTCAGCATACACACACACCCACTCTTCAAGAACACCTATCAAGAAGAGTGTTCAACCAAACTATTACAAGAAAGAGATGTGAAACGACTACACCTGATTGAGGATACACAGATCTGCCTTAAACCAGTAGGCAAGATTGCTAGAACAGTAGCTGCACCTCACACCAAGCTTTTGAAACCAAACCAAGAACAAGCACTTTTTGATTTTTGAAATCTTTGAAGAACAAATGCTAATCCTTGAAAACACTTAACTCTCTTCTATCAAAACTTGTTTTTTGCAAATGTATAAACTGTTTGAATTGTTATTAAGCTCAGAAACAAGTTTGCATTTTATAGGAAGCCAACTTATAACAGAATTTTGAAAAACAGTTAAAGCTGTTATAAAATGAACAGATTGAAAATAAAATAAACTGATTTATTTTCAAAAGCAGTTAGAGAATCTGTTAAGTGAGGAGACTTAGTCAACCATTCTGGTGCTGAGATAAAATTGAAAAACGTTTAAGCTTGACATGGCACCAGAGGCAAAAAGAATCTATTCATTTACAGATGAACAAATTTATTTTTCAAAACGAAAACAGAGAAGTTTAACTATTTGAAACTCAGTCGTTTTGAAAAGAAGAAGACTTAGTCAAAATACCTGATGCACAAAATCTAATTTTTACAAGACTTTAGCCAAGGCATCAGTGAAAAAATGAATCTGTTTATTTAGAAAAGAACAGATTTATTTTTATGCAGTAAGCGTGTTTTTGTGTAAAACATGTGAAAAACAGTTTAAGAAAACTTATGCTTGTTCTTATCACATGGCCAGTGGTTATGAGGTGAGTTACTCAGCAAAAAGCCCACTCTTAGACAACCTCTAAGCACTAACTAAGACACACTTAAAGCAAAGCAAAAATATATGAAATGTACATAAAGGTCTTCATCAAACACTGCATATAGGTCTTCATCAAACACAATCTTGAAGGGGCAGCAACCATCTTCAACAGAACATATACCTTTACGGATAGCAATAGGAAGATCAAGTTCAACAGTCGGAGGTTCAACTGTAGGAGCCGGAGGGGGATGAGGTGTTGGCACCATATTAGAGTCTGCTGATGGACGATGAGATGTTTGACGACGACTATACACCTGAAGAGTTGGTGGCGATGGTGAATCGTTAGGTGCACTAGGCACAACAAGAGGAATATTAACTTTATTAGATGAAGAAATTGAAGGAGAAGGACAAGACTTAAAGTAAAGGGAAGATTCACCGAAGGTGACAACTGCTGAAATAAAATAACGGTTTAAAAACGGTGAGAAACATTTATATCCTTTTTGTAATCTAGTGAACCCTAAAAAGACACATTTGTGTGACTTAGGAGATAATTTATCAAGACCAGGACTAAAATTATGAACAAAACATGTGGACCCAAAAACTTTGGGAGGTCAAGAGTGGAGAGGGTCATGTGGAAATAAAATAGAATGAGGAATTTTGTTATCTAAAACTGAAAATGGCATGCGATTAATGAGATAACATGCACTAAGAACAACATCACCCGAAAAACGCTGAGGAACATCACCATGGATTAAAATAGTACGAGTTGTTTCAACAAGATGTCTATTCTTGCGCTCAGCTACCCCATTTTGTTGAGGTGTATAAGCACACGAAGTTTGATGAAAAATACCATGAGAAGCCATAAAATTTTTAAAAGAATGAGAAAGATACCCATGTCCATTATCACTACGCAAAATTCGGATGGAAATTCCAAATTGATTTTTAATTTCATTGTAAAATATTTGAAATATAGAAAACAACTCAGAACGGTTTTTAATTAAAAATACCCAAGTACATCTTGAATAATCATCAATAAAAGTAACAAAATACTGAAATCCTAAATTAGACTTAATACGACTTCATCCTCAAATGTCAAAGGGAACTAAGGAAAAAAGAGATGAAGCACGTTGTGAGACACTACTAGGAAAAGAAGTACGAATGTGCTTCCCTAACTGACACGACTCACACGATAAAGTAGACACATTAGAAAAACTTGGAACAAGTTGTTGCATCTTGGCAAGACTAGGATGACCCAACCAAGCATGAATGAGAGATGGAGAATCCATAATTGCGCCAACATGTGCAGAGATCTGTAGTTGATAAAGTCCATGAGACTCACATTCGGTGCCAATCATCCGTCCCGAACTCCGGTCCTGTAAAGTAACAGAATCTTTGGTAAAAGAAATAACACAATCAAGGGAACGGGTGAGATGACTAATGGATAATAAGTTTGCTCCCCCCAGTTGACCTGGGTTGTCTTTATGCTAGGCTTGTCCTCACGAGCTAGGGCACCTTCATTCTGCTCCGTCTGTGAATACCTGAAAAGAAGTGAACAAAGGGGCGCCCTCGCGGCCGTTTGCACTCTGACGATCAAGTCAGCTAGCGAGAAACATCAAAGGTGACACACCTTCGTATCGGAACACCGTAAAGAATGCTCTGAAGGTGGTCGAAAAATAACTGAATGACTGAAACTGTATTGCCCTAATCGTCTTGTGCACACAGTGGGTGCGCAGCGAAAACAACTAGGGTTGTGCTCTGTGTAAGGCTATGAGAATTAGGTCAAAACTCGGATCCCCTTTCAAACGCCCCAAGGTCCCTTTTTATACACCTCTCGCATTTAAAATGCGTTAAAACGCATTGAAAGCGTATAAAAATATTCCTTTGAAATTTCGAATCTTAACTGAATTAACGCATACCTTAGCGAACTTTTAGGAAAGCCTTGATGTTTTCAGTGTTTATTGCCATGTGTTCTTCTGACTTGATCGCGACTCTTTGTGGAGGGCCCTAAAGCACCGTAACCCAACTTAGGGTTAATCCATCGTGCAAACCCTCCTTTCTTGAAGTGCATTTGGCGCAAGGGGGTGACTTTCTAGGTGCCAACTCATGCGCCCCAACTTCTAGTCCCTCACCTTGGGAGTGTATCTACCTTTCTCTCGTACCATGCACGTGGTTCTCCCTGGGCGTGGCCCCCCCTCATGGGTCGTATCTGTCCTAGGGTTTCCCAGCGGTGGCGTGGGTACTTCACGAGTTAGGTTACTCCCTACTGGTACTAGGACTGTGGCCTTGAAGCCACCTTCCTCCTTCCTTTGTTACTGTTCTGAATTGTCGAGGCCCGAAGCCTCCTTGTGATGTTTTAGGTTAGCGATGTCTTAACCTAGCGACGCCTTCCTTAGGCGACGCCTCAACGAGGCGACACCTCCTACTGGCGAAGCTTCAAGTGGTCAATCTGTTGACTTTCTTCCTTGGACCCCTCGAGGGGTGCCACCATACGTTGACTTTGACTTTTGGTCAACGCCCGGGGACGGGACGGTACACAAGCCCCCAGTCTTGAGTTGACACTTGTTTCAGCAAAAAGACTAAGGCCTCGCCCTATTATCCACGTGGCATTCTTGCTGACGTGACATTCCCTTTGAGTAGTTGACTTGACACTTTTTGAGAGTCTGACGCGACGTTTTCTGCGCTGAAGATGTGACGTCTTAAGTTGTGCATTAATCTCTCGACATGTGGCTCGATCCTACGGCTGGGGATGAGTGTTGGTAGCGCTTTCCAAGTTAACTGATCCTGCCTGTTGACTTAGCGCAAGAGCGTTGCCTCGTCATGATCTTCCTCACCAGCTTGACACCACGTTCCCTCCAAGTCCGCTCCACAGATAGCCTCTCTGAGAACCTGAAAAAGACACAGTGGCGCCTCTGCGACCGGTGGCGCTCCGACGCTCAAGTTAGATCACAGAATCACTAGAGAAATAATGAATGTAAAAACAGCGTGTGAAAGAAAACTTAGCGCATTCTCTCTGTGTGTCTAAGTCATTCCCTTGCGGAGTAACTTAGCGCATTCCTTCTATTTGGGTAAATCGCATACTCTCAGGAGAACGCCAGGTGTGGCTGGTCTAGGCACACTCACCAAGCATTGCTCTCTGCGCAAACGATTTCCCATTCACGATGCCATGCACGTAATGGGTTGAGGGAGTCACCAATCACTGACCGGTTTACCAACTCCCTCAGGCCACTCTTGATGTGAATCAAATAAAGGAGGCTTTTATTAATGGAGGAAGAGGACATCCACCCTCACATTTGAAGTTCTTCCTTCTAGTCTTCTCAAAATTAAAAGAAGACATAAAATAAAGATGAGGCCCAAGCCCAAAGCCCAAGCCCAAGAAGGTCAAAGCCCAAAGAGCCCAAGTCCATCCCATGAGGGGCAAGGCCAAGCTTTGAAATACTCTTGTATAGTTTTAGGAGGTGTGGTTATTAAATAAAGGTGTGTGAAAATGTAAAATAAAGTCACATTGTCCATGTGACTTAGGAGAGTGGTGTAGGTATAGTTTTTGGGAGGTGTCATAGTAGAAAAAGGTCACACCTCCCATGTGACTTGTTTTTGGTGGGAATTTCAAATGAGTTTATTTGAAATTTCTCACCTATTTTTCAGCACCTTAGGCTATAAATAAAGGTGCTTCCTTTGTAAAATTCAGATTGGAATTAATCTAAGAAAACTCTACTCAAATTTTGAGTGAACTTTGGAGAGCTTTGAGCCTTCTTCTCTAGTCTTATCTTGATGGATCAATGGAGTCCTCAAGTGGCGGCATCACTCTCATCTAGGAGCATTCCACACTTCTAGTGGCGAGATCATCCATCCTCCTTCCATCTTCATGAGCATTTCTTCTCTCCTTCCTTTCTTCTTTGTTAATTCTTTGTTCTAAACTTGTTGTCTTGTTTTTGGTTCGGCTGTCCTTAATTTTCCAGCACCTATGTTTTGTTCTTTGCCTTTTAATTTCATTTTGTTCGGTTGAAATGTGTTTTTATGCAATTCTGTTCGGTTCTTCTTAATTCTACCTCTTTTGTTTGGTTCAATTTGACTATAATTGGTTCATCCAAATGAGTTTGGGATTTCGTACTAGTTTTTGGTGAGTTCTTGTCTTAGAACAATGATCCAACTCTAAGAAAAGTGCCTCTATAATGTCCAACTCAAGGTGATTCCTATGAAGGTCAAGAACGTTTCTCTTTATGGCTAGTGGAATCACATCAACTCTCATGCGCGATTCTCTGAGATATGTTCATGCGAGGTTCGTGCGTAACGCTCTCGCTGGGAACCTCAGTCCCAGCTTAACTGCGTGTGACACGAGACCCCAATGACCTTGCACTCGATGACTGATAGGTGCTCTATTACTTCTCGCGTTCTGCCCCCAGGTGTTCATCTGGGAACTGGTCTGTCGGTGACCGCTTTGTTACTGACCACCGATCACCGTTCTGGGTGATCAGTCCCCTGACCTCTCTGCCAACTGATCTGTCGGTGGGCACCTGGCTACTGACCACCGATCACCTCTTTGGATGACCTCCCCCCTGGCCTTTCTGTCACCCGATCCACGTGTCACCCTACGAGTGGTCCACGTTATTATCTTCTGCTGACGTCATCAACTAACGATGACCGACCAGATCACAAGCCCCTCAGTCTCGAGCTGTGAACTCGTTCTCAGCGAAGAGACTAAGTGGTCGCGCCCTCAGTCAACGTGGCAAGTGGGGCCACATCACGTGCTACCTCACGTGCTGCCCTTTAACGTTTCGACTACCTCCCTTAATCTCGCGACACGTGGGCGCATCAACGGTGAGCGTGGAGTGTCGCTGGCACTTCCCCTTTTCAAATAGGCGCGCCTTTACTGTTTCTTCATCTTCTTCAATCAACCCCCAAACTCTCTACGAATTCCCCCTCTGCGCTTCCACCTTTCTTCCAGCTTTCTACCTTCAAAACTTTCGCGATCATTCAAAGGTATGGTTTTTCTTCTCTGTTGGTCCATTCAGGCTCTTTTCATCGATTGCATTTGTTCCTTTCATCATCATGCATCCATCTTCTCCGTTTTCCCTCTTCTCGACCCACGCTAGGGTTTTCGCATTCTTCACTCCGCTCTCTGCTTCTCCCTCTTCCTCTTCCCACCTGGACCTTTCTTTCTCCTTTCCCTCCTCTGTTTTTCACCGACTATTCATCATTCCCTCTCCTTCCATTCATTCTGACTTTTCACTTTTCCTCCACTGCAGCTATCTATCAATTGCTCGCTTGAAACAAACCGCTCGAATCATCGCCTCGTCTTCTGGTGCACAGCCTTCCGCAAGTGCTCCAGCTCCACCACCTCCCGTTGCCACCTCCTACCACGACAACGCCAGGGTCTATGACCGGGCTCCCCTGGCGTTGCTCCCTACGCCAACTGAACTCACAACTGGCGGGGGATCTCGAGTCTGCCAGAGATGCGGCCGTTACTGGGGGGAAGAAGCTCGAGGAGGTGGTGAGCAGGCTGTCTGAGGCAAAGGGCCAGTTGGAAGAGGCTGCTTCTTCCATTGCTTCCCTTACCACCGAGAAGAATGCTGCGGAGGCCTCCAAGCAAAACCTCGAAGTGGAGAATGCTGACCTTATGGGCGTGGGCGTTGAAGCCCTTGCTGATGGGTTCGAGCTGGCACTCGAGCAGATCAAATGCATTCTCCCGGATCTGGACCTCTCCCAGTTCAGCATTTATCATGAAGTGGTGGATGGAAAACTCATTCCTCCTCCTTGAGCTCCTTTCCCTTTTATTTATAATTTTATACTTCTGCACAACCTTTTGTACTTGGAATTTGTATAAAACTTGGTGTGGATACATACTCGTTTTAGCTATAAACTTCTTCTCTTGTACTTTCTTGAGCTTCATCTTTCTTTATGCACACGACTAACCGTTAGCTAACTTAGGTTTAGCGCGATCTGGTACTCTTTGATCTTGGCCTCTACTTGATCACGACTAGCTACTCCCTTAGCTTTATACTTAACAGTTCTTATGCATAGCTTTGTACTAGATGACTGACTAGGCGTAGTCTGTCTGCCTCAGCTTGTTGTGTGAGAATTTGTTTGGAAAAGTTTCCTCCGACAAGGCAATACTGATCGGTCATCGTTCTTCAAGCAGCGTACCCACCAACAACTCATCAGTCTTCGTACTTCACTTTGCTTCTCTGTCGCTCTAGTGCTAAGTGCGTAGAGGACATCAATCGTCAGAGGTGATACCTTGTTCGGCGAAACTTGCTCAACTTCGTGAGCTCAGCAATACTTGAACTTGACCCTCCATGTACCGCTTTTAACTCGAGCAAATTGTTTAGCCTTATAACAAACTTGGCAAACTGTTAACTCAAAGTAAACTTGAGCAACTATCAACTCTTCGGCGATGACGTTCAATGAAACTTGTGAACTTAAGGCAACAAACCTTAACATGAAATCACTTACTAGGCAGCAGGTTTTGACTCAAACTAGTATTAAAATACAGTTTACCTGATCTGCCAAGTGAAGTCCCCCCTACTTCTGTCATTGCCCGGAACTCTTCTGATCTGGTACTCGCCGCACAACCCCTTCACTGTCTCAACTTTCACGCCATAAGGTTCTGGCGACGTTACCTTTCTTCTTTTCCTGACCTGATCATTGCTCCCTCATCTGGGGATAGAGGCGCCTTTCGGATCTTTCTCTACCTCCCTGAGTTTCAGAACAATGACCTGGTCTTACTGGGTCAACATTGACGTTTCACTTAAAGGGGGAAAGGCACTTTCCTTCCCTTCCCACCATTTAAGGTCACAAACACCCTTGACCTTTCAGCTCACTTTGCCTGAACTCGCTCAACGGCGAGAAGGACTTTATCTGGTGCCTCTACTTTGCCCAGGGTTTACATCTCCTCTTCGCTGGATGCACTGAGGACTTTTAATCTTGCCTCTATCTGCTGTTGCAGAGAGGTCTTTTAATCTGATCTCGCCTGCCCTGGCACAAAGTCGATGAGGACTTTATCTGGTGCCTCTACTTTGCCCAGGGGTTACATCTCCTCTTCCCTGGACGCACTGAGGACTTTTAATCTGTTCTCGCCTGCACTCGCACAAAGTCGAGGAGGACTTTATCTGGTGCCTCTACTTTGCCCAGGGGTTACATCTCCTCTTCCATGGACGCACTGAGGCCTTTTAATCTGTTCTCGCCTGCACTCGCACAAAGTCGAGGAGGACTTTTATCTCTTTCTCGCCTCAAGACGCGCGAGTGCGTTGAGGTCTTTAATCATTGCTGGTGCCTCCGATCGCCGAAAGACGATGAGCACTTTAAAACTTTAACTGTGCCGCCGATCGCCGAAAAGCGATGGGGACTTTAAAACTTTTAACTGAGAGCATGCAATACGATTTTACTGTTGCCCTAGATCACATACGAGTAATAAGGCCTTTTTCCTAAAACTCTCGAAGCCATAAGCATGCAAACATAGAAGCTTTAAACTTTGAAAAACTCTTCTTTATTGGGTGGCCTCATTAAAAACCCTCCTTAGGGAAAAAAGAGTGCCCCCTTGAAATTGTTTTAACAGAAACTATTCGAATCTCTTCATATTCGTCTTTACTTAAAAGGCTTTAACTGTAATACGACTTGAGATGTGTTGCGTTCCAAGTGCGAGGAATCGCCCCTCCTTCTAACGTCTCCAAGCGGTAGGCGCCATTCCCGAGCCCCTCGGTTATTCTGAACGGTCCCGTCCACTTGGGTGATAACTTGTTCTGCATCTCATACTGATGGGCCTTCCTCATCACCAGGTTGCCGCTTCTAAACTGCCTTGACGTTACCTTAGAGTTGTACCTTCGCTCAACTCTTCTCTTTACCGCTTCGGCTTTCACTCTCGCCTCCTCATCCAACAAATACAGATTCATTCTTCTTTCTTCGTTCGAATCTTCTGCCACGAAGTTCTGGAATCTCGGCGAGCTTTCCTGGATTTCGACTGGAATCATCGCATCACATCCGTAAACCAAACTAAAGGGGGTCTCGTGGGTTCCAGACTGCTCAGTGGTATGGTATGCCCAAACTATGCGGGGTACCTCCTCAGCCCACGATCCCTTAGCTTTCTCTAATCTTCTCTTTAAACCTCTCAGCAACACTCGATTGGCAGACTCCACTTGGCCATTCGTCTGTGGGTGCTCGACAGATGCAAACACCTGTTGTATCCCCACCTCTTCGCACAGCTTTTTCAAGAGGTGACTTGCAAAATGAGTCCCATTGTCTGACACCAAGCGTTTAGGCACACCAAACCGGCACACTATGTTCTTCCATACAAAGCTCTCGACCTTGTGTGCGGTGATCTGGGCCACTAGCTCCGCTTCGATCCACTTGGTGAAGTATTCAATCGCCACCACCAAGTACTTCATCTGCCTGATTGCCAATGGGAAGGGTCCCAGAATGTCAATTCCCCAAGTATGGAACGGCCAGGGGCTATAAATCGACTTCAGCTCTTCTGGGGGTGCCTTGTGCCAATCGGCGTGCTGCTGGCATTGCTTGCAACGCTGGGCGTATCTCTTGCAATCTTCTCTCATCGTGGGCCAGTAATAGCCTGCACGGATAGTCCTTGTCGCCAGCAATTGACCTCCAATGTGGCTCCCGCAAATTCCCTCATGGAGCTCAGCCATAATCCTCGTGCACTTCTCTCCATGTATGCATACAAGAAGAGGGTGCGTGAATCCAAACCTGTACAGCTCGCCGTCGATAAGGGTAAACTTGCTGGAGCTCTTCTTTATTTTTCTGGCCTCAGCTGAGTCCACTGGAAGCACACCATCCGCTAAATAACGTTGGTAACGCATTATCCACGTGTCTGGCTCGTGGACAGCGCAAATCTGCATCGGTCTTGCCCCTTCTTCTGCTGGGCGCGCTCTGACCCTCGGCGCCCTCAGAGTTTCCTGCGTTAGGGACCTATGACTTCTCACCGGTCTTCCCATTCATCTACAAACGTGGAGAACTTGGTGGTCTGCCACGAATGCTCGAGGCGCTTTCAAAGTTTCTTGAATGACAGTCCTCTGCGTACTCCCCTTGGCCGAACTGGCGAGCTTGGCTAGCAAGTCAGCTCGGGCATTTTGTTCTCTTGGCACGTGCACCACCTCAAACGAAGTGAAAGATTTTCTTAGCTCCTGCACGTACTCCAAGTAGGCTGCCATCTGCGGGTCCTTGGCTTGGAACTCGCCAGTTACTTGTCCCGTGACCAACAGCGAGTCGCTCTTGGCCATCAGCACTCTCGCCCCCATTTCCTTAGCCAGCAAGATTCCAGCGATCAAAGCCTCGTACTTTGCTTGGTTGTTGCTTGCTTTGAAAGCGAACCTCAATGACTGCTCTATCAACACTCCGTTGGGCCCTTCCAAGAAGACCCCAGCCTCGCTGCCCAGCTGGTTGGACGACCCATCAACAGAGAGTACCCAGCGAAAGTCACCCTCGGCGTTTTGTGCCACCTCGGAGGACAATTCGACCACGAAATAGGCGAAGACTTGCCCTTTGATCGATCCCTGGGGTTCATACTTGATGTCGAACTCCGAAAGCTCGACCGCCCACTTCACCATCCTTCCAGCCACATCGGGCTTCTTCAAAACCTTCTGGATCGGCAGATCAGTCATCACCAGTACCGTGAAGCTCTGGAAGTAATGGCGCAATCTCCTCGCCGAGAACACAACCGCTAATGCTTCCTTTTCTAGGGCATGGTACCTTACCTCCAGGCCTTGCAGCACCTTGCTAACGAAATATATAGGCCTTTGGGTCTGGTCCTGATCCTGCACCAGCACTGCGCTGATCGCCCTCTCAGTTATGGCAAAGTACAGCCTGAGGGGTGTTATGTCTTGGGGCTTGCACAGAACTGGAGGGCTCGCCAAATATTCCTTGAGCTTTACGAAGGCCTCCTCAAACTCCTTTGTCCAAACAAATCTGTTGTTTCTCTTCAAACATTGGAAGTATGGGTGGCCCTTCTCTCCGCTTGCCGACACGAATCGAGACGGAACGGCCATCCGCACCGTGAGTTGCTGCACCTCTTTCACATTGGCGGGGCTCCTCATTGCCAAAATGGCGGCGCACTTCTCGGGGTTAGCCTCAATTCCCCTCTCTGACAGAAGAAACCCCAGAAACTTCCCTGCTTCTACACCAAAAACGCACTTTTCAGGATTCAGTTTTAGCTTGTACCTGGCTATTATGGTGAAAAACTCTTCCAAGTCTGCAACGTGCTTGTCTTTCTCCAAGGACGTCACGACCATGTCGTCGACATATGCCTGCACATTCCTTCCGAGCATGGACGCGAGCACCTTGTCCATCAGCCTTTGGTACGTGGCCCCTGCATTCTTCAACCCGAAAGGCATCACCCTGTAGCAATAACATGACCTTTCTGTCATGAAAGCGGTCTTCTCTTCGTCCATGGGGTGCATTTTGATTTGGTTGTACCCCGAGAAGGCATCCAGGAAGCTGAGCAGCTTCCACCCTGATGCACTGTCTACCAGGGCGTCAATGCTTGGAAAAGGGTAAGAGTCCTTCGGGCAGGCCTTGTTCAAGTCTGTAAAGTTAACGCACATCCGCCATTTTCCGCTGCTCTTCTTGACTAGGACGACGTTGGCGAGCCATTCTGGATATTGGATTTCCCTGATGTGGCCCGCTGCAAGTAGTTTTCGCGTCTCTTCTTTGATCGCCTGTCTCTTCTCCTCATTGAATTTTCTTCTTCTTTGGCGGATGGGCCTGACTTGGGGGTCCATTGCCAAACGATGGCACCAGAAATCGGGGTCGATCCCCGGCATATCTGAAGCAGCCCACGCAAACGCATCCCGGTGTCTACTAATTACTTCGGCGATCTGGTCTTGCGTCTTGCTATCCAGGGTTCTTCCCAACTTAAACACTTTACCACTGATCTCCTTCTCGAGCCATTCCTCTACCGGTTGAGGCTTCCTCTCGCTAGCGATCAGCGCCCTCGCGATACCGGTTTCTCTGGCGGTCTCCGCGTAGTTCCTCTCCGACCTCGCCTCTACATTCCCCATTGGCACGTCGTCCTCGGTGACCACCTCTATCGCCGCATTCGAAGCTCGTTGGTGTTCGCGCTCTGGCTCCGTGCCAGGGGGAGGCGTCGTGGTTACGTGGCACACGGAACTCTTGTTCTTAAGGCTGTTTTCATAACACTTCTTTGCCTCCTTCTGGTCGGAGCAAATAGTGATGATCATACCCTCCATAGATGGCAGCTTGACCTTCATGTGCCTTGTCGAAGGCACAGCTCCTGTTCTGTTGAGTGTTGGCCTCCCCAACAGTATGTTGTATGCTGACGGGGCGTTTACAACAAGGTACCTGACCTTTTCCGTTCGTGAGGCCAAGTCGTCAGTGAAGGTCGTCCTCAGCTTGATATACCCCCTCACCTGCACTTGGTCGCCGACAAAACCGTACAAGCAGCCCCCATATGGTCTTAGCTGATCAGGGGACAGTTGTAACTTCTCAAAGGTTGGCCAAAACATCACGTCTGCTGAGCTTCCCTGGTCGACCAGCACCCGGTGGACGGTCCTTCCTGCCGTGACGAGCGAGATCACAATAGGGTCGTTGTCGTGAGGCACCACGTCCCTGCGATCCTCCTTGGTGAACGTGATGTCCACGTCGGGCGAGTGATCCTCAAAGGCTTCCACTGACATTATCGATCTCGCATACCTCTTTCGTTGCGACGCTGTGCACCCCCCGCCGGAGAATCCGCCAGCTATGGTGTGGATCTCGCCGTGAATAGGGACCTCGTGCTGTTGCCCTCCGCTGCTCGCCGGTTGAGACCCTGATGCTTGGTCCGCTTGCTTCTCTAGCAAGTAATCCTTCAGGAACCCACATTTGACCAGCTCGGTGAGCTGGTGACCCAGAGCCAAACACGAATTGATAGAGTGGCCAAAACTCTTGTGGAACTTGCACCATGCGTCTGGTTTTGCCCCCCAAGATTTTCTCCGTCGTTTTCTCAGGCACTTTGAGCCTGGCAGCTATGTTTGGGATGGCGATCAAATCAGCCAAACCCATCACAAACACGTACCTGGGGGGGCGATTACTCTCCCTGGGGCGCCCTGATCCCTTGCTTTTATTTTTCTTAGGGTCGTAAGGGTGACGCGCCCTTTGATCCCTCTTTCCCGCCGCCGCCTCCATTACCCTCTGAGGTTGTACCCTTGCTTGGGTGCGCGGTTTAGCTGGGGCCACATTTCCTCTCTTCTCGGTGACTTCGCTCTCGACGGCGATGTGAGCCACAGCACGTCGCCAGATTTCGGCGAACGTGGCGGGGTGGCTCCTGATGAGCGACTCACTAAAGGGCCCAGGCAATACGCCCTTTTTGAAGGCGTGCACAAACATCTCCTCATCCTTTCCTGGCAAACGGACTATCCGAGCCCCGAACCTGTTAAGGAAATCCTTCAAGGACTCCCCTTGGTACTGCCTTATATCAAACAAGTCGTAAGACACCAGAGGTGGCACCTTGTTCACTATGTACTGCTCAACAAACATCTTGGAAAACTGTTGGAACGTGGTAATATGGCCAGTGGGTATACTGACCAACCAGTCCAACGCGTTCTGCTCAAGGTGCTCATGAACACCTTACAATACACCGCGTCTGAGCCCCCTGAGAGCATCATCTGAGTATGAAACGCCGTGAGATGGGCTTCAGGGTCCTCTACCCCAGTGAAAGATGCTTTCACTGCCACAGTGCTAGCCGGGACTACTGAGTCCATGATCTCTTGGGAAAATGGCATAGGAAAGCTGCGTGGTGGGGATGGGGGTGCATATTTGTCCCCTGCCGCACGCTCCTCCCGCTCCTGAAGGGCTTTGCGCAGCTCTTCGTTGATCCTGTTGAGCTCTTCGTTCCTTGCCTGCGAGGCCACCAACGCCTCGTGCATCCTTTCCTGCTCAGAACGCGATGCAGTCACGTTCTCCTGCAGCGTCCTCATCATGTCCATCCCTTGCGTCATGGACACAGCATCTTCACCGGTTGATGGCGCAACTGAACTGGAGCGCGTTGTCCTCATCCTTTCTCAGCAGCTCAAAGAACTCCAAACAAACGGTGAAAACTCCAGGAGTCGACTGAGATAGCGAGCAGCTGAACAGAAAAACTCGAAGCACCACCAACACAAACTATGGTTGGGAATCACGTTTTATACGTGCCCCACGGTGGGCGCCTAATGATCCTTCCTGTTGACTTAGCGCAAGAGCGTTGCCTCGTCACGATCTTCCTCACCAGCTTGACACCACGTGCCCTCCAAGTCCGCTCCACAGATAGCTTCTCTGAGAACCTGAAAAAGACACAGTGGCGCCTCTGCGGCCGGTGGCGCTCCGACGCTCAAGTTAGATCACAGAATCACTAGAGAAATGATGCGTGTAAAAACAGCGTGTGAAAGAAAAAACTCCCCTCTGAATCTCACTCTGATTCTCTTTTATGCCTCCCTCTGTATCTGCGCCTAACAGAATTTTGTTATGCCTCTCTGGCATGTGTTAGAACCCTGTTGTGCTTTTCTGTGGCAACGTACCTCCAGAATCAGTAAAACAGGAGTGTCTGCACGTGTCAGTACCTTCAGCGGTACGGAGTGCACCTTTCTCTGGACCGCGCCCCTCTCAGATGATGACACATGGAGGCATGCAACTAACCACACACGTGTCACTACTTGAAGGGCTCTAGCGCTTCTCTCTGTGTGTCTAAGTCTTTCCCTTGCGGAGTAACTTAGCGCATTCCTTCTATTTGGGTAAATCGCATACTCTCAGGAGAACGCCAGGTGTGGCTGGTCTAGGCACACTCACCAAGCATTCCTCTCTGTGCAAACGATTTCCCCTTCATGATGCCATGCACGTAATGGGTTGAGGAAGTCACCAATCACTGACCGGTTTATCAACTCCCTCAGGCCACTCTCATGCGCGATTCTCTGAGATATGTTCATGCGAGGTTCGTGCGTAACGCTCTCGCTGGGAACCTCAGTCCTAGCTTAACTGCGTGTGACACAAGACCCCGATGACCTTGCACTCGATGATTGATCGATGCTCTATTACTTCTCGCGTTCTGCCCCCAGGTGTTCATCTGGGAACTGGTCTGTCGGTGACCGCTTGGTTACTGACCACCGATCACCGTTCTGGGTGATCAGTCCCCTGACCTCTCTGCCAACTGATCTGTCGGTGGGCACCTGGCTACTGACCACCGATCACCTCTTTGGATGACCTCCCCCTTGGCCTTTCTGTCACTCGATCCACGTGTCACCCTAAGAGTGGTCCACGTTATTATCTTCTGCTGACGTCATCAACTACCGATGACCGACCGGATCATTAACGTTATAAATTTTCGAAATCGCGCGCTCACGGTACTTTTTCATTTGCTCTCTTCGCATTCTACTTCACTATTCATCTTCTTCTCGAAGAGCTCTCTCTGCGTTCTCTGCTTTCTCTCTACGCATCCTCGACTTTTCACCACCTGAAACACTCAAAGGTATGATTTTTCTTTATTCCCGCTTATTACTGCATTACTCTTATGTCTGCCTGGGCCTGTTTATGCTTTTGCATCTCTTGCATCCCTTTTTCCATTTCCCTGTTCCTTCCTCCCTGAACTTCTCGCGCGGGTAGGGGCTTTCCTAGGGTTTCTCTCCCCCTATTTTTCTGACCTTACTTGCATAGCCCTTTTCTCTTCTTCTTTCTTCAGTTTCTTTGTCAATGGCACGTACCAAAATGACGGCCAACCCTCCACCCCCTAGAGTCAACCATAGGGCCCTTTACCCGTGGGCCCCAGATGAACTACTTGACGAGTGCTCAAGCCTGGTCTCCACAAAAGCTTGGAGGGATCATGTAGGAGAGCCAAGCACCTATGACCATTGTGCCTTCGCGAAAAGGCATGATGACGACATCCCTGTGCTCCCTTGTACCTTAAGGGAGCCCGTGTGTGGGGACAAGCGGGCCAACAACGGGGTCCCCTTCTTCTACTTTTATCAAGTGGTCTTCAAGCGTATAGGGATGCGCTTGCCCTTCTCCAGGTTTGAGAGGGAATTGCTAACGGAGGTCAACATCGCCCCAGCCCAACTGCACCCCAATGGCTGGGCCTTCGTCAAGGCCTTTGGCGTATTATGCAGGTTCTTCAGGTGCGCACCCTCTGTCGATATCTTCCTACATTTCTTCGAAGTGAAGAAACAGGGGAAGAGCCTCTGGGTGAGTCTCAGCAATATCCCTGGAAGGGTCCTCCTGACTCTATTCCAGCAATCCTTTAAGGGGTGGAAAGGCAGATTCTTCAAAGTTTGCTACTCCGACTACGGCCCCTCTGCCCTTGACGGATTTCCTCTGTACTGGGTTGATCCGGTCAGTGGTCGGTTGGCCGTGACGTCAGCAGTAGATAGCCACGTGGACCGTTCTTAGTGGCACACGTGGGCCAGCGAAGCTGATGTGTGGTGCGTCGTTGAGAGGGTTACCCGGGGGTGATCGGTTGTCAGACGGAATGCGCGATCATCGTTTAGATGAGACGATCGGTCGTCGCGCCACACACAGGCAGGCTGGAAGCGAGAGGCAATTCCCAGCGAGAGTGTTGCATATGAGTCTTGTACGGCAGAATAGTGGAAGAAGGAGAAGATCAGGTGCTTCATGGTACCGCACACAAGAGTGGCCTAAGGGAGCTAGCAGCCAGTCGGTTGTTGGTGCTCTCTAGCCCATAACGTGAATGGATCAGTGCAGGGGTGATCACGGTGGGATAGCAGGTAACACCTGGTACGCATGCTAGCCAGGCCACACCTGGCATACACACTGAGGTTGTACGAGACATCTAGCGAGAGAAACATGCGAAGGTACTTCGTATGTAACTAACTTAGGCGCGTCGCAGGGTATATAAAGACCCCCCACGCTCATGCAGAGGTAAGATTTCATTTGTACAAGTTACCCGTTAACACACAGAGAGAAAGAGAATCAGAGAGCACACACGAGTCTCACAGAGATTCATCGTACTTAGTTCTTTGGTGGTCATGTGGCTGACTTGAGCGTCAGAGTGCAATCGGTCGCTAGAGGCGCCGTTTGTTGTGTTTCGCAGGCACGCTTGAGGTTCTTTGTGGAAGGCACAGGTTGGACGTGGCGAGTTCTTTGACAATCAAGTCCCCGGCAATTTGTGATCCCATCCACCTTGCTGCTAAGTTTTGTCGTTTGTTCTTGAGATTCTTGCTGAAAGAATGAGGAAGACAAGGCAAACTTCACCCGTGCCATCAGCTGAGTTGGGAGCTGTGACAATGGCGCTAGTCTTGGAAATGATGCGAGCGCTGCAAGATGATGTGGCGGCATCAAGAATGGAGCAAGAAAGAATTCAAGCATATTCGACTGCATCGCAGGGAAGGAATGAAGAGCTGGATCGCGTTAACGAAGAATTGCACAAGACTCTACAGGCGCAGAAGGAGCGGGTGGCAGAAGAAAGAGTGGCGTCGCCACCGTCTCCCCCCAGGACTTTCCCCATGCCATTCTCATCTGAGATCATGGGTGCAGTGGTGCCACCAGGCTTGGTGGGGGTGAAAGCTTCGTTTACAGGGGTGGAGGACCCAGAAACGCATCTGACAGCGTTTCACACCCAGATGATGCTTTCTGGGGGCTCAGACGCGGTGTACTGCAAACTGTTCATGAGCACATTGAGTGGGATCGCTTTGGAGTGGTTCGTGAGCCTACCAGATGGCCACATCACTTCGTTTCAGCAGTTCTCGAAGCTGTTCATGGAGTAGTACATCGTCAACAGGGCACCCTCAGTGGTGTCGTACGACATGTTTGATGTGCGCCAGAACCAGGGCGAGTCCCTCCGGGACTACCTTAGCCGTTTTGGGGTCAGGTGGTGAGGCTACCCAGCAAAGATGAGGATATGCTGGTGCATGCGTTCAAGAAAGGGGTTCGGCGGGCCCTTTCGGTGAATCTTTGATCAGGAACCGCCCCAGCACCTTCGCGGAGATTAGGCGTCGTGTTGTGGCACACATAGTGGCAGAAACAGCTGTTTCTGAGAAGAGGGAATGCGCGATCCCGACCAAATCGCGCTTGGGCCCGAGTAGGTCTCAGCAGCCAATGAGGGTGCACGAGGCCAAAGAAGGAAAGGGGGCCCAGGGAAAGCCCCGCCCTTATGAACCGAGGACTGACCAGGGCAGGGGGCGCGCGAGGGAAAGCAACGCGCCCCCCAGATTCGACTTTGTGGTGGAATTGGCGGAGCTGATCGCCATTCCAGCCGTAGCGGCTCGTCTGCGAGCACCGGAGAAGACCGACAAGGTGCTGGGACGAAAAAAGAACGTGTGGTGTGAGTTTCACCAGGCCTATGGCCACTCACTCCACACTTGCTTGGCGTTAGGTCACCAACTCGCGGAGTTGGTGAAAAGTGGTTTCCTGAGCGATTACTTGCGGGAGAAGTAAGGTGATCGGGTGTCGTGACCACCAGCGGAGGATCCGTAGCACGAAGTGGCGGTGCACACGATTGCGGGAGGCTTCTTTGGAGGAGGATGTACGGCCTCTCAGAGGAAGAAGTACGCATGCTCGGTGATGGCGATCGACTCGGTGGAAGAAGATCGCTCCCCCGACGTTGGCATCACCTTCACCAAGGCGGATCTCCAGGACGTTGTGCCACACGACAACGATCCTATTGTTATCTCCCTCGTTACAGCAGGGAAAAAGGTGCACAAGGTCCTTGTAGACCAAGGAAGCTCGGCGGACGTAATGTTTTGGCCGACGTTCAACAAGCCACAACTGCCCCTCGATCATCTAAGGCCATACCCGGGGTGCTTATATGGTTTTGCAGGGGACCAAGTGGAGGTGCGAGGCTACGTCGAGCTGAGAACCACGTTTACCGATGGGGCCGGGTCTTGCATCGAGAATATCAAGTACCTAGTGGTGTATGCCCCATCTGCCTACAACGTACTGTTGGTGATCCTGCCTGTTGACCAGAACGTTGGAACCTGCCTCGTCAAAGGATCGACTTGTGCACCGCTTCGAACCTCCGTCCTTCTTCAAGATCTACCTCAAGAACCTGCAAAAGAACAGAGCGGCGCCGCTGCGGCCGATCGCACTCCAACGCCCAAGTCAGTGACCGAACCACCAAATACTAAGAGCAAGAACACTCAAGAAATCTCAAGGAACCGTGCAATGTTCTCTCTGACAGTAAGCTCTAGAACTCGCAAGCGTAAAGAGTATAATCTGAACGCGCGTACCTCAGAAAGTTCGTTGAGAACTCTTATATACCCGGTCACTTTCTCTCTCCTGGCAGTTACAGACCTGGGACACGTGGCTCGCATCCAGTCGTACACGTGCTATCATCTGGAGCCTCCTTGACTTGGGCGCTGCTTCTGACTCCCTTTTTGGCTAAGTTATTTATGCATGGTACTGCCTAGTGCATATCTAACTTGGGAGCGCGATCTTTACTGGAACAGGCGAGTTAGGGTGCTCTCGTACACCTTCCCTGTGGTCTCGCCGGCCGCCTTCATAATCTGCTCCACCTTCATCTCTGGCGATGTGCTTGCTCCGGCGATCTCCAATCGCTTGGTCGCCTGAGTTTACCTTCAATTGGGCGATCGCCTGGTATGCTGGAGATCAGAACACGCCAACTTAATAACTGGCGACTTCACGAGCCCCCCGACTTCCTTCTCTTCTGCCAACCTGGCGCTCGTCAACACGCCTACACTGTAGCTTGGTGCCACGTCATCACTTCCGATTACCAGGACGGTACAGTTGGGAAGACTGACTCTCAACAGGTTGGGTGCCGTACCATCGACGAGTCACATGAAGTTGAAGCTACTGTCAATGGAAGGGGTAGTGATCACCATAAAGTCGGACCAGAAGGAAGCTAGGCGCTGCTATGAGAACAGTCTCAAGCAACAGAGAAGCGTGTGCTATGTCACCACGACACCACCGCCGGTTTCAGGCGAGAGGCGATCGGAAATGGAGGTGGTAAGGGGCACGCAAGGGAATCTGGAGATGAAGGAAGCAGTGTTGGGGGGCTCAGGAATGACCCCAGCTGAAACTGAGGAAGATAGCATGATCACTCCTCGCGAGTCCGGAATCGCGAGGGCGGTCATCGCTAGTGAAAGGAGGTCCCACCCTGCTGAGGGGTGGGTGGAGACGGAGATCCAAGGAAAGAGGTTTAAGCTGGGGGGATCGCTCAACGACAATACGCGAAGACAGATCGTCGAGGTGATTGAGAGTCACCTGGACGCGTTTGCGTGGCCAGCCTCGGACATGCCAGGCATTGACCCGGACTTCCTCTGCCATCGTCTTACAATGGACCCCCATGTCCGACCGGTGCGCTAGAGGAGGAGGAAATTCAATGAGGAGAGAAGGCACGTAGTCCACGAAGAAACCTGCAAACTCTTGGCCGCGGGGCACATCTGAGAAATCCAAGACCTAGAATGGCTGGCTAATGTGGTACTGGTGAAGAAGTCAAATGGTAAGTGGAGGATGTGCGTGGACTTCACCGATCTAAACAAGGCATGCCAAAAGGACTCCTATCCCCTACCCAGCATAGACGCCTTGGTGGATAGTGCGTCGGGATGCCAGCTTATGAGTTTTCTGGACGCATTCTCGGGCTATAATCAGATCAGGATGCATCCGATGGACGAGTGCAAGACTGCGTTCATGACCGAGCGGTCTTGTTACTGTTACAAGGTAATGCCCTTCGGGCTGAAGAACGCGGAAGCCACCTATCTGAGGTTGATGGATAGGGTGCTCTCACCGATGTTAGGAAGGAATGTACAGGCCTACGTCGATGACATGGTGGTAAACTCGCGAGAGAAGGAGCAGCATGTCACTGATATGGAGGAATTGTTTGCAACAATCGCCAAATACAGGTTAAAGCTCAACCCAGAGAAGTGTATTTTTGGTGTGGAAGCGAGAAAGTTTTTAGGCTTCCTCCTAACAGAGCGGGGGATCGAGGCGAACCCCGAGAAATGTGCGGCGATCATGGCAATGAGAAGCCCAGCGTCGGTGAAGGAGGTGCAGCAACTCATCGGTCGGTTGGCGGCATTGTCGCGATTTATGTCCGCTAGAGGAGAGAAGGGTCATCCTTACTTCCAGTGTCTCAAACGGAACAGTAGGTTCGTTTGGACCAAGGAGTGTGAGGAGGCTTTCATTAAGCTGAAAGGGTATCTGGCTAGCCCACCAGTGTTGTGCAAACCACTGGAGGGCACCCCTCTCGGCTAGTACTTTGCTGTGACGGAAAGAGCGGTCAGTTCAGTTTTGGTTCAAGAGAAAGACCAGGTCCAGAGACCTATTTATTTTGTGAGTAAGGTACTCCAGGGTTCTGAGGTAAGGTCTCAGGCCCTGGAGAAGGCAGCTCTGGCGATGGTGTTCTCAGCAAGGAGGCTCCGCTATTACTTCCACAGCTTCACGGTCGTAGTGATGACCGATCTTCCCATCCAGAACGTGCTCAAGAAGGCAGACGTAGCCGGGAGGATGGTGAAGTGGGCCCTAGAGCTATCTGAGTTCGATATAAGGTACGAGCCCCGGGGTCCGATCAAGGGGCAGGTGTTAGTGTACTTCGTCGTCGAGTTGTCATCGGGCGTTGCACCTTCGGACGGCCTAGATTTTCGCTGGGTCTTATCGGTGGATGGCTCCTCCAATCAACAGGGAAGTGGCGCTGGAGTCATCCTGGAAGGACCAAACGGAGTGCTGATCGAGCAGTCTCTACGCTTCGCTTTCAAGGCCAGCAACAACCAGGCGGAGTACGAGGTCTTGATCGTCGGTATGTTGCTGGCAAGGGAGATGGGAGCAAGGAGTTTGTTGGCCAAGACCGACTCCCTGTTGGTCACCGGGCAGGTAACGGGAGAGTTCCAGGCCAAAGACCCACAGATGGCTGCATACCTCGAGTATGTGCACACCTTGAGGACGTCCTTTGCAGAGTTTGAGTTGGTCCACGTACCAAGAGAGCAGAATGCCAGAGCTGACTTGCTCGCTAAACTAGCCAGCTCAGGCAAGTGGGGCAGGCAGAGGAGCGTCATCCAAGAGACCCTGAAGGTACCTCGCGCGTTCGTAACGGACAACCAAGTACTTCAAGTGTGCAAGTCAAGGGAGCGCGTAGCGAGCAGTCATCGGTCTCTAACTCAAGAAACTTTGAGAGCGCCCAGGCTGAGAGCGCGACCAATAAGAACCGATGAGGCGATGGAGGTTTGCGCTGTAGGAAGAACTGACACGTGGATAACGCCGTACCAGCGATATTTGGCAGATGGGGAGCTCCCGCTGGACTCGTCGAAGGCGAAAATGGTAAAGAAGAGGTCGAGCAAGTTTACCCTTATCGATGGGGACCTCTTTAAGTTTGGATTCACCCATCCAGTGTTGGTGTGCGTGCATGGAGAGCAGTGCATGAGGATCATGTCAAAGCTCCACGAGGGAGTGTGTGGAAGCCACGTCGGTGGTCGCGCCTTGGCAAATAGAGTTCTCCGCGCGGGGTACTACTGGCCAACGCTGAAAGAAGACTGCGTGGGGTATGCTCAACGTTGCAAGCAGTGCCAGTGACACGCAGATTGGCACAAGGCGCCCCCTGAAGAGCTAAGGTCGATTCATAGCCCATGGCCGTTCCACACCTGGGGAATCGACATCCTGGGACCCTTTCCCTTAGCAGTAAGGCAAATGAAGTTTTTGATCGTCGTCATAGAGTATTTCACGAAGTAGGTGGAGGCAGAGCCGATCGCGCAGATCACCGCTCACAAGGTCCAACAGTTTGTGTGGAAGAACATTGCGTGCCGTTTCGTAGTGCCCAAGCGTTTGGTCTCTGACAATGGTACCCAGTTTACGAGTCACCAACTGAAAACCCTATGCGAAGAAATAGGGATACAGCAGGTGTTTGCCTCGGTGGAGCACCCTCAAACGAACGGGCAGGTGGAATCGGCCAACTGAGTACTGCTCAGAGGACTGAAGAGAAGGTTGGAAAAGGCCAAGGGAACATGGGCAGAGGAGGTTCCCAGGATCGTGTGGGCCTATCACACCACTCCACAATCTAGCACCCATGAGACACCGTTCAATTTGGTCTATGGGTCGGACGCTATGATCCCTGTCGAGATACAAGAAACCTCACCAAGGTTTCTAAGTTTCGTGGTTGAGGAGTCCAACAAGGAGAGGAAAGTAAACCTGGACCTCCTGGATGAGGTGCGAGAAGAGGCCAGGGTCAGTGCCGAAGCCGTAAAGAGAAGGGTGGAGCGTAGGCACAACTCCAAGGTGCGACTGAGGCAGTTCCAAGAAGGGGACCTGGTGATGAGGAAAGCACATCAGCACGAGTTGGAGAATAAGTTGTCCCCTAAGTGGACTGGCCCGTTCAGAGTGGTGGAAACGCTGGAGAATGGCGCCTATCGGCTGGAGACTTTGGACGGAGGGACAATCCCCAGAACGTGGAACGCTACGCATTTAAAGTTCTATTTCAGTTAAGCATGTAAAGTAGTCGCGCCTTTGTGCTAGTATAAATAGCTTGAACAGATCAGGGGGCACTCTTTTTCCCAGAAGTGGGTTTTAATGAGAACACCCAATAAAATAAAATAAAAAAGAAAGTTATATGTATGAAAGGTTTGCAAGTTTTTAAGTTAAAATCCTACTTGCCCCAGGTAATCAGTTAAACCCTCCTCGCCCCAGGCGCGAGCAGGGCGGTCGGTTTAAAATCCTCCTCGCCCCAGGTGCGAGTGCAGGCAGCTAAGGTTCGAAAAGCCATGGGTGCTGGTAAGTCCAAGAAGGGAAAGGGAGGATTTCGAGAAACGCCTTTACCCAAGTGGCACAGCATCAATATTGGCGCGATAAAACTCTTAGTCAAAACCCTTCTCACACAAGAAGTGAGAAGGTGGGAGCACGACCCGACGTGTTAAGGATCGATGACCTTGGGGCAGGCAAGAGGGGTTATCGAGAAACACTTTTCTCCCCAAAACAGGGCATCATCCTTGACCGATCGGTGTGGGAGTCCTCTATGCACTTAGTGCTGGAGCGACAAGCAATATAGGGAGATATAAGGTAGAAACAGAGGTGCGATAACTGATGAGTGGGGGGTTGTTAGAACGTTGTTTAAGAGTTTTAGACAAGTTCTTGCGCAATAGGCCTGAGCGAGCCAAACTCGGACGTTATCGAGTGTCGTTAGTTATGGTCAAAGTCAGAAGGAAAAGTTCAAATAAAGTTAAGGTTTTGCACCGAGCTCGTGCAGGTTAAACAGTTAATCGTGCCTAGCTATAGCTAAAGGTTAAGTAAGAGGTACACAACAGAACAAGAAGTAAGAGAAAAAAAAAGGAATTTAATATATACAGTCAAAGTCCTTACAAAACAAGTGTTTATGAACAAAGTAAAGAAAGCTGCATCAAAAGACAATCAAGGGCGGACGATTTTGCCATCCACCACTTCGAAGTCCATCGCGAACTGGGAATAGTCAGCCTCTGGGAAGACGCACTTCACCTGCTCAAGGGCCAAGTCGAACCCGTCAGCGAAGGTATCGACAGCCTCTTCCCAAAGCTGGGTCTTCTCGTTTTCAAGCGCGACCTTCTCGGTAATCAGAGTGGCGTTGGCAAATTCAGCATCCTTGAGCTTTTGTTCTTTTGCTGCGAGAACCTCCACCATGTTTGCAAGTTGTTGACACAGAAAGGTATTCTCGGTCTCGAGCTGGAGGGTCCTTCCCGTTGTCTCCAGCAGATCAGCATCAAGAGCGGTGATGGCATCCCCCATCTGCATCTCCGTCTTGATGGTCTCCTGGATTTGCAGGGCACGTCCTTTCTTGGCCTCCTCAAGCATGTCCTTTAGCATGCCGTTGGTATTTTGAAGAGCTTCGTAGTCGCTTTGGAGCGATTCCTTCTGGTTGAGTAGCTCGTTCATCTTACCTTCCAGCTTTTCAAGGCGGCGATGCTGCGTGGAGAACTCGAGGGAAAGCACCATCTGGCGGGCCAGATGGAGATCCACTTCGCTGGCACTCCACTTGACTAGCTCGCGTCCTTGAATCAGCTGCTTAGTCAGGCGAATGACTCTGGAGAGCCCCTCAGCGCTCAACCCTGATGCTTGAAGGGAGCTCTCGCCACCACCCTCAGTTGTGGTAGCGGAATCTTGAGGGCATGGAGAGGTGGGAGGGCGAGAGGTTCCATCTGAGCGCGTCACCCCGCTCCCAGTTGCTTGAGGCGGTGGGGGTGGTCCGGTAGGGAGCGGGGAAGGAAGAGGAGGTGGAGAAGGAGGGCGTGCAGGGGAGGCCTGAGCCTGAGGAGATGGGATGGCGTTTTTCTCAGGTACCTCGGTTCCCCTTTTTCTCCATTGGACCAAGGGGGACCCCGAGCTCTCCTCGTCGATGGTCACGACGGTGATGGAAGCCTTCACCAACCGTTTCCTCTTCTTATCACCCCTGGTCTCGGGGCCTTCAGCTAGCACAACCGAGATGGGGAGAGCGGGAATGGGATCGGTGGTCGCCTCCGCCCCAGAGGATGACCCGGCAGCTTGCCGGCTTTTGGCGAGCTCGATCAGTTGTTGTCGGCGTTCCCTCGTGGAAGTCATATCTGCACCAGGTAGGCATAGCAAGAGGTTAGTGCACAAGAAGCCGAGAAGAAAATAAGACAAAGCGCAGGCAGGCGATTAGCATATGCAGATGAATGAGTATGGCAAGTGATCCGGTCGGTCATCGGTAGTCGATGACGTCAGCAGCAGGTAACCACGTGGACCACCCGCAGGGTGACACGTGGATCAGGTGGCGGAGAAATCAGGGAGGAGATTACCCGGTATGGTGATTGGTGGTCAGTAACCGAGTGGCCGCCGACAGATCAGTTCCAAGATAAACACCCGGGGGTGAACACGAGAAGCAATAGAGCACCGATCAGTCATCGGGTGCATGGTCATCGGGGTTTCGTGTTACACGCAGTTAAACTGGGACTGAGATTCCCAGCGAGAGCGTTACGCATGGACCTCACATGATTATACCTGAGAGAAAGAGGAGTTCCTCGCCGGTAGAATCGTGCACGAGAGTGGCCTGAGGGAGTTAGTAAACCAGTCAGTGATTGGTGATTCTCTTAAACCATTACGTGCATGAAATCGTGAAGGGGAAATCGTGTATGCAGAGAGCAATGCTTGGTGAGTGTGCCTAGTCCAGCCACACCTGGCGTTCTCCTGGGAGTGCGCGAGTCAACCAGATGGAAGAAAGGCGCTAAGTTACTCCGCAAGGGAATAACTTAGGCGCACAAAGAGATGTGCTAGAGCCCTTCAGGTAGTGACACGTACATGGTTAGATGTGAGTTGCATGCCTCCACGTGTCACCATCTGAGAGGGGCGTGGCGAAGATAAAGGTGCACTCCGTGTCGTGAAAGGTACACACAGAACACACAGACACCCACGTCTTTACTAACTGTGGTACGTTTTCCCACAAAAAGCATAACAGAATTCTGACACACTCAGAGAATAGCGTAACAGAATTCTGTTAGGCACAGACACAGAGAGAGATACATACACATTATTTTTTGGTGATTTTGTGACCTAAGTTGAGCGTCGGAGTGCAAACGGCCGCTAGAGGCATCGTCTGTGTGTTTTGCAGGTTGCGTTTGAAGTTCCTGGAGAAGGTTCTAAGAGCACTCTTGTGGATAGCACAGTTGCATAGGAGGGATAAGGAAGCGACAAAGCGATTCCTCCACGTTAGAGTTGGCGACAGGATCAGCAAGCAAACACGAGGCGCACGTTCAAATGAATAATAAAAAAAAACAACATAATAGCCAGTCAGAGAGAAGATGAGAGGGCAAACCAATGTATTTTTTGACCATCTCTGCATCAAACTCGTGCTTGATGAGGGTGGAGGAGCCAAACTTGGTGCCCAAGCTCGATAGAAGGCCACACAGCTCACGCTCGTATGGCGCCATGGCCTCCAAACCCCGAGGTTTCCTGAATTCTACCTTGGGAACCCAGTAGAGGGGAAAGCCCTCGAGTAGGGTTGGGCTATGCTTGTTGGAGGTTATCATATAAAACCTACCCTTCCAATCCTTGAAGGATTGTTGGTATAGGCCCAAGATCACCCTCCCTGAGACACCATTCAGGCTTACCCACGACCTGTCACCAGGGTTCTTGGCCTCGAAGAAATGGAGGAAGACGTCGGTCGATGGATGGTGCCCGAAATGGTTGCACAGGATTTCGAACGCCCGGATGAATGCCCAAGCGTTTGGGTGGAGTTGACATGGAGCCACGTTCAGCTCGGTGAGGAGATCCTTCTCGAAGAAGGTGAAAGGGAGTCGGAGACGCAGCCTCTTGAAGATGGCTGAGTAGACAAAGGTGAAGGGCACCCCATTGGTGGCCCTATCGTCCACGCATATAGGCATGCCTCGTGGAGGGATGCACACGCCCAGGTGTCTGTCATCTTCCCGGCTCGTCCGCGTCACTTTTGAGCAGGGTGGCTAGATGATCAGCGGGAAGTTGGCTAGAGGTTTCGGCGAGCAGGTGGAGGGGAGCCCACTGGTACGCTCGCGCGTAGTCTTGGGGAGCAAGAGGCGCACTGGGTTGCGCTTGTTCAAGACGACGATGGTGCACAGGCTTCCGCCTGTGCACCGGAGGGAGAAGCAAGGCGTGCGGTGGTTTTTGTGCGAGCCATTAACTACAGTGGAAAAGAAAGAAAAAATGAAGGGTCAATGAGAAACAAGAGGAAGACAAAGGGAACGAAAGCACGGCGAGAAGAGAATGGAGAAACGAAGGTGACGAAGGGGAAGAAGTGAAAACGCAGAAAAAGAAGAAGCCGGAGGAAACCCTGGTACAGTGCAAATGAAGAAAAAAACCATCCACAATGTATGCACA
This sequence comes from Phaseolus vulgaris, assembly GCF_000499845.2. Lineage (NCBI taxonomy): Eukaryota > Viridiplantae > Streptophyta > Magnoliopsida > Fabales > Fabaceae > Phaseolus > Phaseolus vulgaris. Next base: position 22,547,741 of record NC_023757.2, read on the forward strand.
GTGCACTTATTGAACAATGCAATCGGTCATAGATGTCCAAATACGCTCAATCGCTGGCGGTTTCTGGAAGCTTGAGATTGGGGAAGATGAATCGCAAACGGGGAGTCGAAAGGTTTCAGAGAGAAAGTGTTGGAGAAGGTGATGGAACAGTGAAGGCGCGTAAGTTTTGAATGTGAAGAGGCGCAGATAACGCTTCATGCTAGCTGTTGATGCGTACACGTGTCGCAAGATGAAGGGAGGAAAGCATAACGTCACTTAAAGCACAACAAGTGATGTGGCGCATGACGAGGCACGTGATGTGGCGTCACTTGCCACGTGGCCACTGAGGATGCTCACTTAGTCTCTTCGCTGAAAACAAGTATACAGCTCGAGACTGGGAGGCTTGTGATCCGGTCGGTGGTCTGTTGGCCGTGACGTCAGCAGTAGATAGCCACGTGGACCGTTCTTAGTGCACACGTGGGCCAGCGAAGCTGATGTGTGGTGCGTCGTTGAGAGGGTTACCCGGGGGTGATCGGTTGTCAGACGGAATGCGCGATCATCGTTTAGATGAGACGATCGGTCGTCGCGCCACACACAGGCAGGCTGGAAGCGAGAGGCAATTCCCAGCGAGAGTGTTGCCTATGAGTCTTGTACGGCAGAATAGTGGAAGAAGGAGAAGATCAGGTGCTTCATGGTACCGCACACGAGAGTGGCCTCAGGGAGCTAGCAGCCAGTCGGTTGTTGGTGCTCTCTAGCCCATAACGTGAATGGATCAGTGCAGGGGTGATCACGGTGGGACAGCAGGTAACACCTGGTACGCACGCTAGCCAGGCCACACCTGGTATACACACTGAGGTTGTACGAGACATCCAACGAGAGAAACATGCGAAGGTACTTCGTATGTAACTAACTTAGGCGCGTCGAAGGGGATATAAAGACCCCCCACGCTCATGCAGAGGTAAGATTTCATTCGTACAAGTTACCCGTTAACACACAGAGAGAAAGAGAATCAGAGAGCACACACGAGTCTCACAGAGATTCATCGTACTTAGTTCTTTGGTGGTCTTGTGGCTGACTTCAGCGTCGGAGTGCAATCGGCCGCTAGAGGCGCCGTTTGTTGTGTTTCGCAGGCACGCTTGAGGTTTTTTGTGGAAGGCACAGGTTTGACGTGGCGAGTTCTTTGACAATCAAGTCCCCGGTAAGATCATGGGTGAAGGAGGTGAAGACCGTGAAGCCCAAGTCGCTGGACGAATTACCCTCGAATGATCGAGAGGCTTGTCAAATCTTGACCAGCATGGGGGGCTTTGACACCGCTACCCTGATAAGTCTAGAGTACAACGCTGAAGCTCTAGCAGAATACATAAGTATGAAAGCTTCGCCCCATAACCTTTTATTCCCTACTTCTGTTGGATTCTTGCTTGATGCATGATTTATCTGCTCTTTTTATGTTTCAACTTTAGCTTGTGCCTAACCTATACCATGTTTGTCTTCTTGTTGCAGATTCTAAGATGGATAGGCAACGACGGTTGCGACTGGCCCAGGTGCTGAAGTCCAAAGACGGGGCTTCGGCATCTCCCCCCTCAACTTTCGCTGCCCATCTTCTCCCAACCTTCAAACTCAATCTGCCACGACACCATCAACCCCTTTAGTCCAACCTTCTACCAATCCACCTCCGAGCTTGTCACCACCTATTGCGGCCATGCCTCTTGCGCTGGTCGAGGCCGGTGCTCCCTCGGCCCCTCTTGACAAGGGAAAGAGGATAGTGGAGGTAGTTTCAGACGATGAAGACTCCGCTGAGGGGCAAGTCTTCAAGCGACGAAGAACTCAACATGCCCCTCAGACCGTCACTTCTGCTACCTCTTCCTCCCATGGGGTTGAGTCTTTGAGGGAGGACCCTCCGAGCTCCACCTCTCCTCCTCAACCAATGAATCTGGAGGGAGGAGTTGAAACTGAGCCCACAGGCGTTCCTCCACCTGCCCCAGAACTCCCTCTTCCCATGCAAGACTCATTGAGGGGTTTCTTGGGCAGAGCGTCCCCCTGTGACCAAGCTGAAGGCCCCAGAGGGAAAGTCTATATTACTATATGGGCGCCTTCATGTGTTGCGCCCATTCCTGACATACGCAGGCCAGAGCTAAGGCTGTCCAAGCCTCCGCCTTTCGATCACTGGAAAAGGAAGTTGCCTCCCTGAAGGAGGAGAAAGAGAGGCTGGCCACCCACTGGGGGCGTTAGGAGGACGCATACAAGACCTCCCTGAAGGTGGCCCAAAAGGCGAAGGAGGAGGCCAATAAATGATTACACGAGATGTCTCAGGCCAATGCTGAGCTCCTTAACTAGGTGGTGCCTCTTCTAGTGAAGATTGCTGACCTTGAGGCAACGGCGGCGCAACAAAAGAAACTTGAAGACCAGTGTGTGGATCGAGAGCAGACACTGGGGAAAACTGAGGCTGCGCTCGAGTTGAAGATTGACGAATGCGCCCGGTTAGCCGCTGAAAATGCCACCCTCCAGACCAAGGTTCAAGAGTTAATGGCTGCCTTGGCCTCCAAGGACCAAGAGATGACCGCTCAAGCTGCCAACTTCAAGGTTGCTAAGGAGAAACTGGTCGAGGAGTCTGCTTCCAGTTTCGCCGAAGGGTTTGCTGAGGCTCTTGTTCAAGCTGCATGTGTGAACCCGGGCATCGACGTTACTGGGTGCAGCCCCTTGAACGAAGTGGTTGATGGCAAGCTCGTGCCTTTGGAGAGTCTCGACGAATAGCCTATATTTTGTGTCTTAATAGATCTATTTGATAGTTGCTCTTTTGCTTAACTTGTAACTATCACGAACCTTGGTTGTAATTATAACTCTTGAATTTGCCTAAATGTTATCTGCTTTCAATTTCTACTCGCACTTTATCTGTTCCTGTTTTCCTTTCTTCATCAAAGGCTAAACTGGTACAGGCCTTCGAGGCATTTCTTTGTTGCTTCGTCTTTAGCTCTCTACATGTCTTTCTCTCTTACTCTCCCTTTCTAAGTCGTGATGCGTACCTTTCTCTTGGTCTCTCCACTAAGAAACTTATTTGGTTTTCGTATCTGTGGGGAATCTTCCCCATGAAGGCATCGCCTTTTTCGTCGTTTCCCGAGGGTAAAGGAGGATTTAGCTGCGCATACTTCTCCTACCTTTGATCTCCTTCATCTCCTCCTTGCTCTTCACTTACTTATTCTTGCGCCCCCGATCGTTTACTACCAAGGGCATCGCTGGCTTTACCATCGCTTAGGGTGAAAGGGGTCTCGTCTTTTTCTTTCTGGCCTCGACGTCGCTCGAGGGCGAGGAGGGCTTATCTCAACTGTACTGGGTGCCAATGCTCAAGGAGGGACCTGCTCTGGGTGTCCTCAGCGTATCTAGACACTTGGGTCAAAAGTCGCGATCTGGTGCCCACGCCCATGGAGAGGCCTATACATTCAGCACCGTATCGTCCATGGAGTGTCTAAAACACCAAGGCAACTTAGCCTTTATCTTTTCGCATCTGGTGCCCACACTTGAGTAGAGGCCTACTACGTTAGTGCCGTATCGTCCTCAGGGTGTCTAAAACACCAGACTCTGGGGCTAGCTGTACATACCTGAGGAGGGGGCGTCCCGAAGGAATCCCCTAACCCCTGCTCAAGGACTAGACGCCCGGATTTTTAACTTATACTGACATCTGGTGATGGAGATCAAGCTCAAGAGGACATGAAGGCCAATCAACAAGATCAAGAAGAGGTAGAGGCACAAATGGAGGTCGCCCAAGGAGGTCAAAGCCCACCTCAAAGGCTTACAAGAAGCATGTTCAAAGCTTTAGGAGCTAGGGGACATTTATTTTCTCTTTTTGTAATTTCTTTGGTTGAAGGTGCTTAGAGGGAAACATTAGAAACCTCTTTTGTTATAGCATCTTTTAGGCTTTAGTTAGGAGCTTTAGGAAGGGGGGTGTATTAGTAGATAGATGTAGGAGTAGAATAGGAGGTGCCAAAGTGAAGGAAGAGGTCACACCCTCCTCATGCCTTGTAAATAGGGGCCGGTTCTAGTTTGTTTTAGGGGGGAAATTTGAAATTGTTTAGCTCACATTTTCAGCACCTTAGGCTATAAATAGAGGTGCTTCCTTTGTAAATTTCAGATTTGAATTTTAGAGAAAAGAAACTATACTCAAATTTTGAGTGATCATTAGAGAGGTTTTGAGCCTTCTTCTCTAGTCTCATCTTGAAGCAACCATCCTTCTAGTGGCGTGATCATCCAACCTTACATCCATCTTCATGAGCACTCTCTTCTCCTTCCTTTCTTCTCTTTTGTTGTTCATGTTTTGAGTTGGTGTTCTTGAGATTTTTGGTTCGCTTTAAGTTTTCCAGCAGCTGTTCTTATTCTTCTTTGTGTTTGGTTCGGTACTTTTCTGCCAGCTTTCCTTTTCAGTTTTCTTGTCTTATATTTCATTTTGTTCGGTTCAAAGTTGTTCTTATTCAATTCCATTCGGTGCCTTTGGTTTTTACCTCTTTTTGTTGGTTCAATTTGACAATAATTGGAACTTCTATATGAGTTTGTGTTTTGGCACTAGTTTTGGTGAGTTCTTGTTCATAGAACCTTGATCCATTTCTATGATAAAGTGCCTAGCTCTTAACCAACTCAAGATGATTCCTAAGAATGTCAAGAATCATTCTAATTGTGTTAGTGGAATCACATCATTTGGTACCGGGGCTAGCTATTCATACTTGAGGAGGGGGCGTCCCGAAGGAATCCCTTAACCCCTGCTCAAGGACTAAACTCCCGGATTTTAACTTATACGACATCTGGTACCGGGGCTAGCTATTCATACTTGAGGAGGGGGCGTCTCGAAGGAATCCCTTAAACCCTGCTCAAGGACTAAGCTCCCGGATTTTAACTCATACTGACATCTCTGTTATCTTGCTCTGCGTCTGACCTCCGCTCCTTTATTTGGCAATATCTAGTTCTGGCGGCGCCTTATTTTGATGACGCCTCATCTTGGCGACGCCTTATCTTGGCTACGCCTCATCTTGGCGACGCCTCGAACCTTTGTCTTTGTTTCTTTGATCTCTGATCTTACATGGAAGGGAAAACTAAAGCAAGAGTATCTTAAACTTTTCTTTTCTTTATTTGGGTGACCTCGTTAAGAAACCCCCGGGAGGGAAAAAGAGTGTCCCCTTTACAAAATTTCAACTGAAATAAAACTTTAAATTTGCCGCATTCCAACTACGTGGGATAGGGCCCCCTTCTAGAGTCTCTAACTTGTACGAACCATTCCCTTTGGCTTTGATTACTCTGAACGGTCCAGTCCACTTGGGAGACAACTTGTTTTCTAGTTCGTAAGGGTGAGCCTTCCTCATGACCAGGTCACCAACCTGGAATTGTCGCAGCTTCACCTTAGAGTTGTACTAACACTCCACTTTTCTCTTCACAGCCACTGCCTTAATTCTCGCCTCTTCTCTAGCTTCGTCTATCAGGTCTAGGTCCACCTTCCTTTCTTCGTTGGACTCTTCTGCAACGAATCCTAGGAAACGGGGCATGCTCTCGTGGATCTCAACTGGGATCATGGCGTCTGATCCATACACTAGGCTGAAAGGCGTCTCCATTGTGGAGGATTGAGGCGTGGTGTGATACGCCCATACAATCCTTGGTACTTCATCTGCCCACGCCCCTTTAGCCTTTTCTAATATGCGTTTCAAGCCCCTCAACAAAACTCTGTTTGCTGACTCGACCTGCCCATTTGTCTGGGGGTGTTCGACTGATGTAAACACCTGCTTGATCCCTACTTCCGTGCATAACTTCCCCAATTGTTGGCTCACGAACTGGGTGTCGTTGTATGAAATGAGACGCCTTGGCACCCCAAAACGACATACAATGTTCTTCCAAACAAAGTGTTGTACCTTGTGCGCGGTGATCTGTGCCATAGGTTCTGCCTCTATCCACTTGGTGAAGTATTCTATGGCAACGATTAAGTACTTCATCTGCCTTATCGCCAATGGGAACGAACCTAGGATATCAATACCCCAAGTATGGAAGGGCCATGGGCTGTATATGGATCTCAGTTCCTCTGGCAGCGCCTTGTGCCAATCAGTGTGCATCTGACACTGCTTGCAACGCTGGGCGTATCGCACGCAATCCTCTCTCACTGTTGGCCAGAAAAACCATGCACGTATTACCTTGGATGCCAAGGATCTTCCTCCCACGTGGCTCCCACAAATTCCTTCGTGGAGCTCAGCCATTATCCTGGTGCACTCGTCGCCACTCACGCACGTGAAGATGGGGTGCGTAATCCCGTGTCTGAATAATATCCCATCTACCAATGTGTACCTTGCGGCATTCCTCTTAATCTTCTTGCCTTCTTCCGGCTCCGCTGGGAGGATTTTGTCCCCTAGGTATCGCCTGTAAGGGGTCATCCATGTGTCGCCTTCCTCTAAAGCACAAACCTGTACACCCCTTTCTTCTTCTCGCGAGGTCGCATAAGTACTGATGCAGGGTGCCTCACCGTATCTTGACTCAAACAGCGATGACTCCTTTGTTTTCCTCTTGTTGTACTAACGTGAATAACGTCCACCTTGTTGTCTGCAACAAACTTTCGCGGCATTTTGAGGGTCTCTTGTATCACAGTCCTCTGCCTTGCCCCCTTGCCTGAGCTGGCCAGCTTGGCGAGCAGGTCAGCTTTGGCATTCTGCTCCCTAGGGACATGCACCAGCTCAAACGCAGCGAAAGCTCTTTTCAACACCTCGACGTACCTTAGGTAGGCGGCCATCTGTGGGTCCTTTGCCTGATACTCCCCTGTCACTTGCCCTGTGATCAACTGTGAGTCACTCTTCGCTAGGAGGCTCTGAGCACCCATTTCTTTAGCCAACAACATCCCAGCAATCAACGCCTCGTACTCCGCCTGGTTGTTGCTCGCTTTGAAGGCGAAGCGTAAGCCTTGCTCGATTAACACTCCATTAGGCCCTTCTAAGATTATTCCAGCGCCACTCCCTTGCTGGTTGGATGATCCATCCACTGAGAGCATCCACTGTGACCCTAACTCCACCTCTTGAGGGTATCCTCCTGGTGAAAGTTTTGCCACGAAGTCAACATAGACTTGCCCTTTGATGGACCCCCTGGGTTTATATTGGATATCGAACTCTAACAGCTCTATCGCCAAGCGAACCATTCTCCCTGCTACATCTGGCTTTTGAAGTACCTTTTGGATAGGGAGGTTCGTCATCACCACCACCGTGAAGCTGTGGAAATAGTGGCGGAGTCTTCGGGTTGAGAACACCACTACTAGTGCCGCCTTCTCTAGTGACAGGTACGTCAATTCTGGGCCTTGCAGGGCCTTGACAGGTATTGTATCTCCCTCATGTGTCCAACACTGAGCAGCTTCTGTGTTTATTCCTTCACGACGAGGCATCGCTCTTCGTTGAACTTCCTCCTTCTTTGTCTAACTGGGCAAACCTTAGCGTCCATGGTAAGATGGTGGCACAAAAAGTCTGGGTCGATACCTGGCATATCCGCCGCAGTCCACGCGATAGCATCTAGGTGGCGCGAGATTACTGCGGCTACCTCTTCTTGTTCTCCTTGGCTCAACAAGTGTCCTAATTTGAACACCTTACCTCCTATCTGCCTTTTTACTATATTATCTTCTGGTCGGGGTCGCCCATTCTGCACATTTGCTGCAAGAGACTCATTCGTTGAGTCCTCTTCCATAGGCGTCGCCCCAACGGATGCATCGGGCATCGCCTCCTCTGGCTCTTGTTCTGCGGGCGAGGCCTCTCCGTGTTCTCCTTCCATCGGCGAGGCATCGCCGTTTCTCCCTTCTGTATGTGCATCTTCTATAGGCGTCGCCCCCGGGGTAGCTTGGACCGGCGTGGACTTCGCGGGCGTCGCGTCTTCCAACGGCTCTAACTCCATTTGCGAATCTGAAACGAGTGGTCGCTCGATCACAATGACCACGCCTCTCTTTGTCTTTAGGCTATTTTCATAGCACTTACGGGCCTCTTCTTGATCTGACTTCATCACGATCACCTTGCCACTAAGATTTGGTAGCTTCATCTTCATGTGGCGCGTGGAGGACATCGCCCTTAATCTGTTCAAGGCGGGTCTGCCTAACAAGATGTTATAGGCTGAGTTGGCGTTAACCACCAAGTACCGAATGCTCTCTGATCCTGTCGCCAAATCAAGCGTGGAGGAATTGGTTTGTCGCTTCCTTACCCCGCCTATGCAACTGTGCTATCCGCAAGAATGCTCTTAGGACCTTCTCCGGGAACTTCAAACGCAACCTGCAAAACACACAGACGGCGCCTCTAGCGGCCATTTGCACTCCGAAGCTCAAGTTAGGTCACAGAACCACCAACAAAAAATATCCATGAATCTCTCTCTGTGTGTGTGCCTAACAGAATTCTGTTACGCTATCCTCTGCGTGTGTCAGAATTCTGTTACGCTATTGTGCGAAAACGTTCCACAACCAGTAAAAACGTGGGTGTGTGTGTGTTTTTTCTGTGTACCTTTCACGACGCGGAGTGCACCTTTATCTTGGCCGCGCCCCTCTCAGATGGTGACACGTGGAGGCATGCAACTCACATCTAACCGTACACGTGCCACTACCTGAAGGGCTCTAGCGCATCTCTTTGTGCGCCTAAGTTATTCCCTTGCGGAGTAACTTAGCGCGTTTCTTCCATCTGGGTCAATCGCACACTCCCAGGAGAACACCAGGTGTGGCTGGACTAGGCACACTCACCAAGCATTGCTATCTGCCTAAACGATTTCCCCTTCACAATGTCATGCACGTAATGGGTTAAGAGAGTCACCAATCACTGACCGGTTTACTAACTCCCTCAGGCCACTCTCGTGCACGATTCTACCGGCGAGCAGCTCCTCTTTCTCTGAGATATGATCAAGCGAGGTCCATGCGTAACGCTCTCGCTGGGAATCTCAGTCCCAGTTTAACTGCGTGTAACACGAAACCCCGATGACCATGCACCCGATGACTGATCGGTGCTCTATTGCTTCTCGCGTTCTCCCCCCAGGTGTTTATCTTGGAACTGATCTGTCGGTGGCCACTCGGTTACTGACCACCGATCATCGTTCGGGGTGATGTCCTCCCTGATTTCTCTGCCACCTGATCCACGTGTCACCCTGCGAGTGGTCCACGCGGTTATCTGCTACTGACGTCATCGACTACCGATGACCGACCGGATCACAAGCCCCCCAGTCTCGAGCTGTGAACTCGTTCTTAGCGAAGAGACTAAGTGGTCGCGCCCTTAGTCCACGTGGCAAGTGGGGCCACATCACGTGTTGCCTTTTGACGTTATGACTTCCTCCCTTAATCTCGCGACACGTGGACGCATCAACGGTCAACGTGGAGTGTCGTTAATGCTTCCCTTATTCAAATAGGTGTGCACCTTCACTGTTTCATTATCTTCTTCAATACTCCAACTCTCAGACTTACTTCAAATCTCCTCTCTGCGCGCCCAACTTTCTTCAAGCTTTCCACCTCAAGACCTTCCGCGATCATCTAAAGGTATGACCTTTCTTCTTCCTTGATCCATTTAGGTTCTTTTTACCGATTGCATTCACCCTTTTCTCTACCATGCCCTCATCTTCTCTGTTTTTCTTCTTCTCAACCCACGCTAGGGTTTTTGCGTTTCTTACACTTCGCTCTCTACTTCTCTCTCTTCCTCTTCTTCGCCTGGTCCTTTCTTTCTTCTTCCCTTCCTCTGTTTTTCACCGAACCATTCATCATTCCCTCTTCTTCCGTTCATCTGACTTTTTCCTTTCCTCCATTGCAATTATCTCGCAATGGCTCGCTTGAAGCAAACTGCTCGCATTGTCGCCTCATCCTCTGGTGCACAGCCTTCAACAAGTGCACCAGCGTCACCTCCACCTGATGCAACTTCCTATCAGGACAATGCCAGGGTCTATGACTGGGCTCCCCTGGCATTGTTGGCCGAAACTTCCACTCAACTACCGAAATGCCACCTCAAAACCCTTATGAGCAATGACCCTGATGAGCCCTCCTGCGCCATCGACAGGGAGAATGATTTCAACGTCCGTATACGCATTCCTCCTCGAGGGATGCCAATCTGCGCGGACGATAGGGCTACCAATGGGGTGCCCTTCACCTTCATATACTCCGCCATCTTCAAAAGGTTGAAGCTGCGCTTGCCCTTCACCTTCTTTGAGAAGGAGCTGATGATGGAGTTGAACGTCGCCCCTTGCCAACTCCATCCGAATGCCTGGGCTTTCATACGGGCATTTGAGATCCTCTGCAACTACTTTGGGCATAACGCCTCTGTAGACGTCTTCCTACATTTCTTCGAGGCGAAGAACCCTGGGGATAGGTCTTTGCCGGTCGCGCTCTAACCCTCGACGCTTTCAACGTCTCTTGAGTAAGTGAACGATGACCGATCGTCAGACGCTCCATCGATTTGAACACTTGAAGTACCTAATTGTCTGACACGAACGCCCGCGGTACCTTCAAGGTCTCCTGAATGACGGTCCTCTGTTTTCCCCCCTTGCCTGAGCTGGCCAGCTTGGCAAGCAGGTCTGCTCTGGCAATTTGCTCTCTCGGCACATGAACTAGTTCAAACTCGGTGAAGGACGTCTTCAGGAGCTGTACGTATTCCAGGTAAGCTGCCATCTGGGGATCTTTCGCCTGGAACTCCCCTGTAACTTGCCCGGTGACTAGCAAAGAGTCACTCTTAGCAACCAGACTTCTTGCTCCCATTTCTCTTGCTAGCAACATTCCTGTGATCAGGGCTTCATACTCCGCCTGATTGTTGCTAGCCTTGAAGGCAAAGCGGAGGGACTGCTCGATCAGCACTCCGTTCGGGCCTTCCAAAATGACCCCAGCGCCGCTCCCCTATTGATTGGAGGAGCCATCCACTGATAATACCCATCGGATGTCTAAACCTTCTGAAGGTTTCGTGACTGACGACAGCTCGACCACAAAGTCGGCGAACACCTGCCCCTTTATCGGTCCTCGGGGCTCGTACTGAATGTCGAACTCTGATAATTCCACCGCCCACTTGACCATCCTTCCCGCTACGTCTGGTTTCTTTAGCACCTTTTGGATGGGCAAATCTGTCATTACCACTACTGTGAAGCTGTGGAAATAATGTCTGAGTCTTCTCGCTGAAAATACCACTGCCAGGGCAGCCTTCTGGAGGGCTTGGTACCTTGTTTCAGGGCCTTGCAGTACCTTACTCACAAAGTACACAGGCTCCTGAACCTGATCTAGCTCTTGCACTAGGACTGAACTGACTGCTCTCTCCGTCACAGCAAAGTATAGACGAAGAGGGGTGCCCACTTGTGGTTTACGCAAGACCGGTGGGCTTGCCAGGTACTCCTTCAACTTGATGAAGGCCTCCTCGCACTCCTGTTTCCAAAGGAATCTGCTGTTGCGCTTAAGACACAGGAAGTACGGATGACCTTTCTCCCCTCCAGCGAACATAAACCGGGATAATGCTGCCAACCGACCGGTGAGTTGCTGCACCTCCTTCACCGTCGTTGGACTCCTCATTGCCACGATTGCTGCGCACTTCTCTTGATTAGCTTCGATTCCACGCTCTGTCAGGAGGAAACCCAAGAACTTCCCAGCCTCCACACCAAAAATACATTTCTCAGGGTTGAGCTTCAACCTGTACTGGGGGATGGTGGTGAATAATTCCTCCAGATCGGCCACATGATGCTCCTTCTCTCGGGATGTGACCACCATGTCATCTACACATGCATGCATGTTCCTTCCAAGCATGGGCGAGAGCACCCTATCCATAAGTCGCTGGTAGGTAGCCCCCGCATTCTTCAGCCCGAACGACATTACCTTGTAGCAGTAGAAGGACCGTTCAGTCATGAATGCGGTCTTGCATTCATCCCTGGGGTGCATTCTGATCTGGTTGTATCCTGAGAATGCATCCAAGAAGCTAAGTAGCTTCCCCCCTGATGCGCTTTCCACTAGGGCGTCTATACTGGGTAGAGGGTAAGAATCTTTGGGGCATGCCTTGTTGAGGTCAGTGAAGTCCACGCACATCCTCCACTTGCCGTTTGGCTTCTGCACCAGTACCACGTTCGCTAGCCACTCAGGGTACTGGATCTCCCTTTTGTGCCCTGCGGCAAGGAGCTTTTGCGCTTCGTTGTGGATCACTTTCCTCTTTTATTCGTTGAATTTCCTTCGCCTCTGACGCACAGGTCGAACTTTAGGATCCATCTACAGGCAATGGCAAAGGAAGTCAGGGTCGATTCCTGGCATGTCAGATGCAGACCATGCGAACGCGCCCATGTGCTTCTCGATCACTCCGGCGATCAGCCTTCGTTCTTCTTCGCCGAGCGATCCTCCCAACTTGAACCTTTTCCCCCTTATATCTACTTCTACCCACCCCTCAGCTGGGTGGGGTCTTCTCTCGCTGGCGATGACCGTCATCGCAATCCCTGACTCGCTTGGAGTGATTATGCCCTCCTCCTCCGCTTCCATCTGAGCTACCTGGGAGCCCCCCAGCGTAGCATCCTCCATCTCCTGATCGCCATGCGTTCCCCTAACCACCGATCGCTCTTCGAGCACACCTGGTGGTGGTGTTGAGGTGACATGGCATATGCTCCTCTTTTGCCTGAGGCTGTTCTCATAACAGCGTCTAGCCTCAGCCTGATTTGACTTGATGGTTATTACGGTCCCCTCCATCGACGACAGCTTCAGCTTCATGTGCCTCGTCGATGGCACTGCACCCAACCTATTGAGTGTTGGCCTTCCCAGCAAGATGTTGTACGCAGAAGGGGCGTTCACCACCAAGTACTTTATCTTTTCGGTGCAGGCTGTTGTTCCATCGGTGAATGTCGTCCTTAGCTCAATGTACCCCCGCACCTCTACCTGATCCCCTGCAAAGCCGTAAAGAGACCCGGTATACGACCTTAGTTGATCGGGGGACAGCTGCAACTTGTTGAACGTCGGCCAGAACATGACGTCTGTCGAGCTCCCTTGGTCTACGAGCACTCTGTGCACTCGCCTTCCTGCTGTGATGAGGGAGATGAACACAGGATCGTTGTCGTGCGGTACAACGTCCCGTAGATCAGCTTTCTTGAAAGTGATGTCTACCTCGGGGAAATGGCCCTCGTCTACCGAGTCCACGGCCATAACCGATCGAGCATACCTTTTTCTTTGTGATGCGGTGCATCCCCCACCGGAGAAGCCTCCCGCAATCGTTTGCACCTCCCCGTGCACAGGGACTTTGATATGATTCCACTAGCCATATAGAGAAAGGTTCTTGACCTTCTTAGGAATCACCTTGAGTTGGACATTATAGAGGCACTTTTCTTAGAGTTGGATCATTGTTCTAAGACAAGAACTCACCAAAAACTAGTACCAAATCCCAAACTCATTTGGATGAACCAATTGTAGTCAAATTGAACCGAACAAATGAGCAAGAAAAGCAAAGGAACAAGATGAATGGACGGAAATATAAAACTGCCGAACCAAAAACTCATAAAAACAGCAAGAACATCTAACCAAAACTCAAGAACACAAGCTAACACAAACAATAGAAAGAGGAGAAAGGAAGGAGAGAAGAAATGCTCATGAAGATGGAAGGAGGATGGATGATCTCGCCACTAGAAGTGTGGAATGCTCCTAGATGAGAGTGATGCCGCCACTTGAGGACTCCATTGATCCATCAAGATAAGACTAGAGAAGAAGGCTCAAAGCTTTCCAAAGTTCACTCAAAATTTGAGTAGAGTTTTCTTAGATTAATTCCAATCTGAATTTTACAAAGAGAGCACCTCTATTTATAGCCTAAGGTGCTGAAAAGTAAGCTACACAAATTCAAAAAAACTCCCTCCTAAAAAGCTTCTAGAATTTGCGCCTAAAACAAAGCATGAGGAAGGTGTGATCCCTTCTCTCACTTTGGCACCTCCTTATTTACTCCTACACCTATCTACTAACACACCCCCCCTAAAACTCCTAACTAAAGACTAAAAGATGCTTTAACAATAGAGGTTTCTAATGTTTCCCTCTAAGCACCTTCAACAATATTCTTTATTATTTAATACTTGGCCTTGCCCTTCATGAGATGAACTTGGGCTTTTTGGGCTTTGGCCTTCTTGGGCTTGGGCTTGGGCTTTAGGCCTCATCTTTTGCAAAGAATAATAAGAAGAACTTTAAATGTGAGGGCTAATGATCTTGTCCTTCATTATTAAAATCCTTCTTTATTTGATTCGCATCAGACTTCATGCTGTCGTTCTCCTGCCTGGGCCCCCGATGCGCGGTCACCCTGCGCCTCCCGCAGGTAATCTGCCAGGAACCCAGACTTTACCAACTCCGCCAGCAGGTGTCCCAACGCCAAGCAGGAGTGGAGTGTGTGGCCAAAGGCTTGGTGAAACTCACACCACTCGTTCTTCTTCCTCCCAAGTACCTTATCTATCTTTTCTGGTACTCGGAGTCTTGCAGCTACGGCAGGAAGGGCGATCAGATCCGCCAACTTTACCATGAAATCGTATCTTGGGGGTGCATTATTTTCCCTTGCACGCCCCCTGCCCTGGTCCTTCCTGGGTGCATAAGGACGAGTTTTCCCCTGCACCTTCTTTCCCTCCTTTGCCTCATGCACCCTCGCTTGCTGTTGTTGCTTCCTCTGTCCTCTACGCGGCTTCAGTGGTGCAGCACTTCCTCTTTTCTCAGAAACCTCTGTCTCTACCACTATGTGCGCCACCGCGCGTCGTCGGATCTCCGGAAAGGTGCTGGGATGGCTCCTGATGAGCGACTCACTGAAGGGACCAGACAACACTCCATTCTTAAACGCATGCACCAGCATATCCTCGTCCTTGCTAGGCAATCTAACCAGCTGTGCTCCGAAGCGGTTGAGGTAGTCTTTCAGCGACTCACCTTGATATTGGCGTACATCGAACAGATCGTACGACACCACTGAAGGTGCTCTGTTAACGATGTATTGCTCAGTGAAAAGCTTCGAAAACTGATGGAAGGACGTGATATGACCCTCTGGCAGACTCACGAACAATTCCATGGCGATTCCACTCAGTGTACTCATGAACATCTTGCAGTACACGGCATCTGAGCCCCCAGACAGCATCATCTGAGTGTGGAACGCCGTCAGATGCGCTTCTGGATCTTCTACCCCCGTGAACGACGCCTTCACTCCCACCAGGTTGGGAGGCACCACGGTTGTCATGATTTCAGGGGAGAATGGCATATGAATGATCAGGATGCACCCCATGGATGAGTGCAAGACCGCATTTATGACGGAACGGTCTTGCTATTGCTACAAGGTCATGCCATTCAGGTTAAAGAACGCGGGGACCACCTACCAGCGGCTCATGGATAGGGTACTCTCGCCCATGCTGGGAAGGAACGTACATGCATATGTAGATGACATGGTGGTTACGTCCCGAGAGAAGAAGCATCATGCAGCTGATCTGGAGGAACTATTCACCACCATTGCCAAGTACAGGCTGAAGCTCAACCCAGAGAAGTGTATTTTTGGTGTGGAGGCTGGGAAGTTCTTGGGTTTCCTCTTAACAGAGCGGGGAATCGAAGCTAACCCAGAGAAGTGTGCAGCAATCGTGGCAATGAGGAGTCCAACGACGGTGAAGGAAGTGCAGCAGCTCAACGGTCGCTTGGCAGCCTTGTCACGGTTTATGTCCGCTGGAGGGGAGAAAGGTCATCCATACTTCCAGTGCCTTAAACGCAATAGCAGATTCCTCTGGACACAGGAGTGCGAGGAGGCCTTCATCAAGCTGAAGGAGTATCTGGCGAGCCCACCAGTCTTGCGAAAACCCCAGGTAGGCCTCCCTCTTCGTCTATATTTCGCTGTGACGGAGAGAGCAGTCAGCTCAGTCCTGGTGCAAGAGCAAGACCAGACCTAGAGGCCTGTTTACTTCGTGAGTAAGGCGCTGCAAGGCCCTGAAACAAGGTACCAGGCCCTCGAGAAGGCTGCCCTGGCGGTGGTGTTTTCAGCCAGAAGACTCAGGCATTACTTCCACAGCTTCACAGTGGTGGTGATGACTGATCTGCCTATCCAAAACATGCTGAAGAAACCTGATGTAGCAGGCAGGATGGTCAAGTGGGCGGTGGATTTGTCAGAGTTTGACATTCAGTACGAGCCCCGAGGACCGATCAAGGGGCATGTGTTCGCGGACTTTGTAGTCGAGCTGTCGTCGATCGTGACACCTGCAGAAGGTTTAGGTTTCCGATGGGTGTTATCGGTGGATTGTTCCTCTAATCAGCAGGGGAGTGGCGCTGGAGTCATTTTGGAAGGCCCAAACGGGGTACTGATCGAGCAGTCCCTCCGCTTTGCCTTCAAGGCCAGCAACAATCAGGCGGAGTACGAAGCCCTGATCGCAGGAATGTTGCTGGCAAGAGAAATGGGAGCAAGAAACCTGCTGGTCAAAAGCGACTCTTTGCTGGTCACGGGGCAGGTTACAGGGGAGTTTCAGGCAAAGGATCCCCAGATGGCAGCCTACCTGGAGTATGTACTGCTCCTGAAGACGTCCTTCACCGAGTTTGAATTGGTACACGTGCCAAGAGAGCAAAATGCCAGAGCAGACCTGCTTGCCAAGCTGGCTAGCTCAGGCAAAGGGGGGAAGCAAAGGACCGTCATTCAGGAGACCTTGAAGGTGCCGCGAGCGTTCGTGTCGGACAACCAGGTACTTCATGTGTGCAAATCAACGGAGCGCCTGACGATCGGTCATCGGTCGTTGACCCAAGAAACGCTAAGAGCACCGAGGGTGAGATCGCGACCGTCGAAGACCGATGAGTCGATGGAGGTCCGCGCGGAGAAAGAACCCGACACCTGGATAACGCCATACCAATTATACTTAGAAGATGGTGTACTCCCACTCGACGTGGCAGAGGCAAAAAGGATAAAGAGGAGTTCAAGTAAGTTTACTCTAATAGATGGAAACCTCTTTAGATTTGGATTTTCTCACCCTGTGCAGATCTGTGTGCACGGCGAGCAAGGCACCAGACTCATGTCTGAGCTGCACGAGGGGGTGTGCGGAAGCCACGTAGGTGGTCGCGCTTTGGCAAGTAGGATACTCCGCGCGGGGTACTACTGGCCAAAACTGAAGGAAGACTGCGTAAGGTTTGCTCAGCGCTGCAAACAGTGTCAACTGCACGCAGACTGGCATAAGGCACCTCCTGAGGAGTTGAGGTCCATCCATAGCCCGTGGCCATTCCACACATGGGGGATCGACATCCTAGGACCTTTTCCCCTGGCGATAAGGCAGATGAAGTTTCTCATTATGGCCATCGAGTACTTCACCAAGTGGGTGGAGGCAGAACCAGTCGCACACATCACCGCACAGAAAGTTGAGCACTTCGTCTGGAAGAACATCGTCTGCCGCTTCGGAATACCCAAGAGGTTGGTTTCCGACAATGGCACCCAGTTCACGAGTCATCAGCTGAGGAAGATGTGTGAAGAGTTAAAGATACAGCAGGTTTTCGCTTCAGTGGAACACCCACAAACCAATGGGCAGGTGGAGTCGGCCAATCGAGTACTGCTCAGGGGGCTGAAGCGAAGACTAGACAAGGCCAAAGGAAGCTGGGCAGAGGAGGTCCCCAGAATTGTATGGTCTTATCATACCACCCCACAGTCCAGCACCCATGAGACACCCTTCAGCCTTGTCTATGGGACAGACGCCATGATTCCCGTGGAAATACAGGAGAGCTCCCCCAGATTCTTGAATTTCATTGCTGAAGATTCCAATGAAGAACGAAAGGTGAATCTCGACCTGCTGGACGAAGTGCGGGAGGAAGCCAGAGTCAGTGCTGAAGCCGTAAAGAGAAGAGTAGAGCGGAGGCACAACTCTAAGGTGAGGCCCAGGCGTTTCCAGGAAGGTGATCTTGGTATGAGAAAGGCGCATCAGAATGAGATAGAGAACAAGTTGTCCCCAAAGTGGACAGGCCCGTACAGAGTGGTCGAGACGTTTGAGAACGGAGCCTATCGCCTAGAAACTTTGGAGGGAGGAGCAATCCCCAGAACGTGGAACGCCACCCATTTAAAATTTTATTTCAGTTAAGTTGTACAGTAGTTGCGTTCTCGCGCTAAAGGATACATGCTTTGTATGTGGTGGAAACATTTGAACAGACAAGGGGGCACTCTTTTCCCTAAGGAGGGTTTTTAACGAGGCCACCCAATTAAAGAAAAATTTCCAGCATATCAAGTGTGCGCAAGTATTAAAGTTAAAATCCTTCTTGCCCCAGGTGCAAGTGCAGGTGATCGGTTAGGCCTTACATGCCCTAGGCGCAAGTACTGGCACCGATCTAAGTCTTCCTCACCCCAGGTGTGAGCGCAAGCAGCTAAGGGTTTGAAAAGCCAGGGGTGCTAGTAAGACCAAGGGAGGGAAAGGAAAGATTTTGACAAATGTCCTTACCCACTTGGCGTACACCAATATTGGCCCAGTAAGGCTCTTAGTCCGAAACCCTCTTCACCCCAGGAGTGAGGCAGGAAATGAACGACTCAATCCGCCGAAGGTTGATGACCCTGGGGAAAGTAAGAGGGGTTAGTGAGAAACACTTTTCTCTCCCCAAAACGAGGCATCACCTCGAGCGATCGATGTCAAAGTCCTCTATGCACTTAGCGCTAGAGCGACTGAGAAGCTAAGTGAAGAGTGAAGAACGATCACTGATGAGTCGTCAGTGATTGGTTAGTGGTGCATAACAGCGCACAAGAACTGTTAAACACAAAGCTAAGGGAGTAGCTAGTCGTGATCAAGTAGAGGCCAAGATCAAAGGAGGCAGATCGCGCTAGGCCTAAGCTGGTTAACACTTAGTCGTGCGCAAAGGGAAAGACAAAGCTTAAGATCGCGCTAAACCTAAGCTAGCTAACAGTTAGTCGTGTGCATAAAGAAAGGTGAAGCTCAAGAAAAATACAAGAGAATAAGCTTATACAAATTGAGAGTATGTATTCACAACCAAGTCTTATACAAATTCTGAGTACTAAGAAAAGTTGTGCAGAAGTAAAAATTTACAAGAAAGAGAAGAGATCAAGGGGCAGGAGGGGTGAGCTTTCCATCTACCACTTCGTGATAAATGCTGAACTGCGAGAGGTCCAGGTCTGGGAGAACGCAGCGGATTTGCTCGAGTGCCAGCTCGAATCCGTCAGTAAGGGCATCAGCACCCACGTTCATCAAATCAGCTTTCTCCGCCTCCAGTTTTTGCTTTGAGGCCTCCGCAACATTTCTCTCAGTGGTAAGGGCAGCAAGGGAGGAGGCAGCTTCTTCCAGTTGGCCCTTGGCTTCAGACAGTTTGCCCACCACCTCCTCAAGTTTTTTCTCTCCAGCAGCAGCCGCTTCTTTGGTGGACTCGAGCTCCCCCACTAGTTGAGAGTTCAGTTGGCGTAGGGAGGAGGTCTCGGCCCGTAGCTCCACCACCGCGCAGTCCAGAGAGCTAACAGTCTGCCCCATCAAGATCTCCGTCTTGATGGTCTCTTGGACCTGCGCTAGGTACTCCCTCCTAGCTTTTTCCACCATGCCCCGCATCAGCTCTACAGACCCTTGAGCAGCTTCGAAGTCACTTCGCAGTGACTCCTTGTCGTGCTCAAGCTCCTTCACCCTCTTCTCCAGGGCTATTTGCTTGCGGTGCTGGGTGGAAAACTCCAAAGAGAGCACCATCTGCCTGGCCAGGTGCATGTCCACCTCATCACCGTTCCATTCGACGAGCTCCCGGTTGCTAATGAGCTGTCGAACCAGGGTGATGACCCTGCTAAAGTTCTCGTGGCTGGCTCCAAAGGCGCTTGGGCGCGAGCTGGATCCACCACATTCAGCAATTGCAGTGGAGATTGGCAGTGGTGGTGGGGGACCCCCAGGTCGAGCAGAAGCACCCCCAGCAGGAGGAGCAGATGGACCAGGTGATTGGCCTGCTGGGGGGGAGATGGCGGTTGAGAAGTTGGAGGCAACTGTTGGCAGGGAGAAGAAGGCATGTGGGCTCTGGGGCAGGTTGAGTAGAGGGAGGTGGGGGTGAACCTTCCTCTACCTCCACCACCTCGATCTCCCCAGGCTGGAGAGACGAAGCCCCCTCAACCGCTGGCAATTTCCTCTGGCGGTGTATAAGAGGAGAGCCAGAGCTTTCCTCTTCGGTTGAGGCAGCAGCAGCAGCAGCAAGTGAAGTAGAAGCTTTCACCAGTCTTTTTCTTTTCCTTCCTTGCTCGGGGCCTTCAGCTGGCGCGACCGAGAGAGGAGGGGCTGCGATGGGCTCAGTGGTAGAAGAAGAGGAGCCAGTTCCCTTGGTTCCCCGAAGCTTGGCAAGCTCCAGCAAGGCTTGCCTCCTGTCTTTCCCCGACATTGAATCTACATAGGTGAGAAAAGGAAGAGTTAGTTGGCCAAGTTACGCAGGTAAGTCAAAATATATAAAAGCATGCATGAGAAGGTGCAAGTATCCTAAGAGGTGGAAGAAGAGCTACCTATGTACTTTTTCAGGGCCAACACATCGAACTCATCTTTGATGAGGCGAGCAGAGTTGTACTTGGCCCCCAGGAACAGCCCACATAGCTCGCGCTCGTAGGGGGCCATGGCTTCGAGGTCCCTGGGTTTCTTGAATTCAACCCCAGGAACCCAGTAGAGGGGGTACCCCTCGAGCAGATTTGGACTTTGTGGGGTGGCAGATATCATGTAGAACCTGCCCTTCCAGTCTTCGAAGGATTGCTGGTATAGGCCCAGGAGCACCCGTCCAGCAACCCCGTTCAGGCTAACCCAGGACCTGTCCCCAGGATTCTTCGCCTCGAAGAAGTAGAGGAACACATCCACGGAGGCGTTGTGCCGAAGTAATTGCAGAGGATGAAGGCCCAGGCATTGGGATGGAGTTGGCAGGGCGCGACGTTCAACTCCATCATCAGCTCCTTTTCGAAAAAGGTGAAGGGGAGGCGCAACTTCAACCTTTTGAAGATGGCGGAGTAGATGAAGACGAATGGCACCCCATTGGTGGCCCTATCGTCCGCACAGATGGGCATCCCTCGAGGAGGGATGTGGACTTGGATGTTGAAGTCGTTTTCCCTGTCTATGGCACACGAAGGTTCATCCGGGTCATGGCTCAGAAGGGAAGTGAGGTGACCCTGCGGTAGTAGGGTGGATGTTTCGGCCAGCAACGCCAGGGGGGCCCAGTCGTAGACCCTGGCGTTGTCATGGTAGGACGTGGCAACAGGCGGTGGTGGAGCTGGCGCACTCGCGGAAGGCTGTGCACCAGAGGATGAGGCAATAATGCGCGCGGTTTGTTTCAAGCGAGCCATCGCGAGATAGCTGCAAATGGAGGAAAAACGAAAGGTCAGAATGAATGGAAGAAGAGGGAATGATGAATGGTTCGGTGAAAACAGAGAAGGGAAAGGAGAAAGAGATGCCCAAGTGAAAAAAGGAAGAAGGAGAAGCAGAAATCAGGGCAAGAGCGCGAAAAACCCTAGCACGGGTCGAGAGAGGGAAAACAGGGGAAATGAATGCATGATAACGAGAAAGGTAAATGCAATCGGTAGAAATAACCTAAATAGACCCAGGAAGAAGAAAAACCATACCTTTGGATGATCGCAAGAGGTTTGGAAGCAGAAAACTTGAAGAAAGATGGGTGCGCAGAGAAAGAGTTCGCAAGAAGTCTGAGAGTCGATTGAAGAAGATGAAGGAACAGTGAAGGCGCGCTCCAATTTGAATAAGAGAAGCGTTAGTGACACACTACGCTGGTCGTCGATGGGGCCACGTGTCGCGAGATTAAGGAAGGAAGTCCAAACGTTAAAGAAGCAACACGTGAGGTGGCACGTGATGCGGTCCCACTTGCCACGTGGACTGAGGGCACGACCACTTAGTCTCTTCGCCGAGAACGAGTTCACGACTCGAGACTGGGGGGCTTGTGATCCGATCGGTCATCGGTAGTCGATGACGTCAGCAGCAGAGGACCACGTGGACCACTCGCAGGGTGACACGTGGACCAAGTGACAGAGAGATCAAGGAGACGATCGCCAAGAGCGGTGATCGGGGGTCAGTAACCAAGTGACCATCGACAGGTCAGGCGGCAGAGAGGTCAGGGGACAGATCACCCAGAACAGTGATCGGTGGTCAGTAGCCAAGTGGCCACCAACAGACCAGTTCCCAGACTCACGCCTGGGGGCAGAACGCGAGAAGTAAATGGAGCACTGATCAGTCATCGGGTGCATTGTCATCGGGGTCTCGTGTTACACGCAGTTAAACTGGGATTGAGGTTCCCAGCGAGAGCGTTACGCATGAACCTCGCATGAGCACATCCCAGGGAATCATGCACGAGAGTGGCCTGAGGGAACTAGTAAACCAGTCAGTGATTGGTGATTCCCTCAATCCATTACGTGCGTGACACCGTGTAGGGTAAGCCGTTTACGCAGGGAGCAACGTCTGGTGAGTGTGCCTAGACCAGCCACACCTGGCGTTCTCCTGAGAGTATGCGATTTACCCAGATGGAAGAAATATCCTAAGTTACTCCGCAAGGGCGTAACTTAGGCACACAAGAGAAGCGCTAGAGCCCTTCCAGTAAGTGACACGTGTGTGGTTAGATGTGAGTCGCATGCCTCCACGTGTCATCATCTGAGAGGGGTGCGGTCCAGATAAAGGTGCACTCCGTACCGCTAAAGGTACAGACAAGCGCAGCCAAGCGGAGAGACGCGCGGACACGCACAGACACCCACACTCTACTGATTCTGAAGGTACATTGTCTCAGAAAAGCATAACAGGGTTCTGACACATGCCAGAAAAGCATAACAGAATTCTGTTATGCCCAGAAGCAGAGAGAGAGACATAAAAAGGGAATCAGGGAGAGATTGAGGGGAGGAGAAAAATTAGAGAGCTAGAGTTTTTCACACACACTGCTAGTTTTCTCATTTGGTGGTTCTGTGGTCTAACTTGATCGTCAGAGTGCAAACGGCCGCTAGAGGCGCCGTCTGTGTGTTTTGCAGGTCACGTTTGGAGCATCAAGAGAAGGTTCTGAGGGTGACTTTGCAGAGAACGCAGTCGCGTAGACGGGACAGAGAGTGCTACAAAGCGATTCCTCCACGTTCGAGTTGCCGGCATGTAGGTCTCATGTTCGTAGCTTTCTGGAAACCTTCTTAACTTATCTAGGTTTTGAGAACTGGAACTAAAAAACTTGTGTAGTGGGATTGATGTTTTATATCGACCCCACGGTGGGCGCCAATTGTTCCCGCCAGTTGACCTGGGTTGTCTTTATGCGAGGCTTGTCCTCACGAGCTAGGGCACCTTCGTTCTGCTCCATTTGTGAATACTTGAAAAGAAGTGAACAAAGGGGCGCCCTCGCGGCCGTTTGCACTCCGACGATCAAGTCAGCTAGCGAGAAACATCAAAGGTGACGCACCTCCGTATCGGAACACCGTAAAGAATGCTCTGAAGGTGGTCGAAAAATAACTGAATGACTGAAACTGTGCTGCTGTAATTGTCTTGTGCACACAGTGGGTGCGTAGCGAAAACAACTAGGGTTTGTGCTCTGTGTAAGGCTACGAGAATTAGGTCAAAACTCGGATCCCCTTTCAAACACACCAAGGTCCCTTTTTATACACCTCTCGCATTTAAAACGCGTTAAAGCGCATTGAAAACGTATAAAAATATTCCTTGGAACGTTCGAATCTTAACTGAATTAACGCGTACCTTAGCAAACTTTTAGTAAAGCCTTGATGTTTTCAGTGCTTATTGCCACGTGTTCTTCTGACTTGATCGCGACTCTTCGTGAAGGGCCCTACAGCGCTATAACCCA
This sequence comes from Phaseolus vulgaris, assembly GCF_000499845.2. Taxonomy (NCBI): domain Eukaryota; kingdom Viridiplantae; phylum Streptophyta; class Magnoliopsida; order Fabales; family Fabaceae; genus Phaseolus; species Phaseolus vulgaris. Next base: position 22,571,400 of record NC_023757.2, read on the forward strand.
ACTTAGGGTTAATCCATCGTGCAAACCCTCCTTTCTCGAAGTGCATTTGGCACAAGGGGGTGACTTTCTGTGTGCCAACTCATGCGCCCTAACTTCTAGTCCCTCACCTTGGGAGTGTATCTACCTTTCTCTCGTACCATGCACGTGGTTCTCCCCTGGGCGTGGCCCCCACTCATGGGTCGTATCTGTCCCAGGGTTTCCCAGCGGTGGCGTGGGTACTTCACGAGTTAGGTTACTCCCTACTGGTACTAGGACTGTGGCCTTGAAGCCACCTTCCTCCTTCCTTTGTTACTGTTCTGAATTGTCGAGGCCCGAAGCCTCCTTGTGATGTTTTAGCTTGGCGATGTCTTAACCTGGCGACGCCTCCTACTAGCGATGCCTTAACCTGGTAACGCCTTCCTTAGGCGACGCCTCCTACTGACGAAGCTTCAAGTGGTCAATCTGTTGACTTTCTTCCTTGGACCCCTCGAGGGGTCCCACCATACGTTGACTTTGAGTTTTGGTCAATGCTCGAGGACGGGACGGTACAAAGTTAAATGGAGACCCAGGGACGTAAAGAACATTATCAATAGATAAAAAAGAAAAAAGATTAATAGTACCAACACCATGTGATGGTACCCTATATCCATTGGCCATGGTAACCGAAGGTAAATAACCCATAGTAGATAGGGAAGAGAAAAAAGATTTATTACCATTAATGTGATCAGTGGTACCTGAATCTAGAACCCAAGGGCCATGGGAAGTGGAGTGAGTGAGGCCAACAAAAGATGTATCTGAATGTGCAACAGAAGTCGCGGAACTAGGGTTCTGACGATCCTCATACCATTTAAGAAATTCATTGAAAATAGCAGGCTGGCCTGGGGTATCAATTGAAGTATGGTCCATGGTAGAAGGTTGCACAGGGGCAATTTGAGCAACCGCAACAGATCTAGGAGGACGACCATGTAAGGCATAACATCTGTCAATTTTGTGACCATGTTTGCCACAATGGTCACACTTGTGACACCCTTTGCCCGACTTGTGAGGGCGAGTACGATCATTATGCTAAGAGACTAAAGCAGAAGAGTCATCAACATGAGACATTATATCAGTGGTGTGTTTACCTGGCACGCACAAAAGGGTAGAACAAGTGGAAGTAAAATTGGGCACAGTAGGAGATCCCAAAATTTGATCACGAACGTGAGAATAATCATCAAGAAGGCCATGTAAACCCAATAACATGAAGAACTTGGATCTTTGTTCTAGTTCTTGAGAAGGAGTAGAGGCAGGAGGTAATAACTCATTAAAATCATGAAGAAGAGCATGAAGTTTACCTAGATATTCTACCATTGTACCATCAAGACGTTTGGGAGCAACAATTGTGAGAAGATTTTGACACACACCATAAAGACGTTGAGTATCATTGGTGTATAATAATTTTGCTTGTTTCCAAACTTCTGAACATGTCTCATAGCTATGAAAAATTTGTTTTAAATATGAGTGAATGGTCGATTTGATAACAATGCATAATTGAACATCAATTTTCAACCAACAAAAAACCTCATTTTCAGCAAGAGTAGGATGAGTAAAATGATCAACATAACCTTGACTCTTAAGCCATAATTTAATATCTAATGCCCAAGTGTCATAATTGGTTCCATCCAATTTGTCAATGGAAAGATCAACATTGACGTAACTAGTATAAATAGATTAATCTGGCATAATGACTGTGGAAGAAGCCATAGTGGCAGCGGAAGCGGAAGAAGCCATAGAAGATAAGGACAAATCAAGTCACCGGTTAATTGGCGGCAGCAACAAAGATGAAGACTCCGGCGCGATTCCGGTAGCGTCTCCAGCAAAGGCTCCGACGAGATTCCGGCGACGGCTCCGACAAGGGTTCGACGGCTGCTCCGACTAGGTAGTGGTAGCTCCAGCGAGACAGTGGGGCGGTGGTTGGAAAATTCCAGTGAATAGTGGATTCACTAATAAAAATTGAACCCTAAACCCTAAACCCTAACCTTATGCTTTAGATACCATATTAAAGGAAAAGAAAGAATAGGATAAATCCCTTGTGTATATTGAACACATAGGGTTATGTTTATATAGGAAAAGAAACATATGGGCTAAGCCCATTACATAAATATGAGATATCTAACAATTTCTATAATATCTCATAATATCTCATAATACCTGATCCTGCCGGTTGACCTGAGTGCAAGAGCCTTGCCACGTCAAAGGTTTCTCCTTCTGGATCAGCTTTGCACCACGTTAGCTTCCGTCCTTTACACCTTGATTCTCCGCAAGAACCTGAAAAAGACAGAGTGGCGCCGCTGCGGTCGATTGCGCTCTGACGCTCAAGTCAGTGACGGAATGACCAAATACTAAGAGAAAAAATCTAAACTCAAGGAACCGTGCAAGTATTCTCTCAGCGTACTCAAGTGTTATGGAAAACCTACCTCAAAATCTGTTAAGAGTTCCTTATATACCTGAGCGTTTCTCTCTCCTGACGGTTACACCTCTGGACACGTGGCTCGCATCCAGCTGTACACGTGTCACCATCTGGAGCCTCCTTCTACTTGAGCGTCACCTCTACTCTTCAAGCTATTTCGACTAAGTTACCCATGCAAAGAGTAACTCGGTACATTGCTTCCTTGGAGCGCGACCCCTTAAGCGGCGAGTACGGGGTGTCACCATGCACACCTTCTCTGTGGTCTCGCCTGCCGCTATCACGATCTGCTTTACTTGCACATCATGCATGTTCTGGGAAGTTGTTCCCTTGCCTCGACTTCTGGCTAGGGAATGATCATCTGATAACCTCGTCCTTCGTACTTGTACCCCTTGAAAGCCTTAAGCAAGCCTTCCTGATCTTGCGGCGATGTGCCCCTTTCGGCGGTCTCTAACCACTTGATCGCCTAAAACTCACATATGGCGACCATGACGCAAGCCTGGTGACCGCCGGTTATACATGCTAGAGATCAGAGAACGCCAAGCTAACAATTGGCGACTACACAAACTTCCCGATGTACTTCCCTTCTGTCAGCCAGGTGTCCCGTTCAACACGCCTATATTATCGCTTGCTGCCACGTCATCACTTCTGATTACCTGATCGGTACACAAGCCCCCCAGTCTTAAGCTGAGACTTGTCTAGCGAAAAGACTAAGAGGTCACGTCATCGTCGATCTACGTGGCGCTGGTACAGATTTCCGTACGTTCGTACCCTCTGCCCTTCTGATGCTCCACCAACCCCTTTTTCAATCACACGACATGTGGCTTCATCAACGGTCGTCTGTAACTGACGTTTGCGCTTCCTAAAACGTTCGAAAAACTTTAAACTCTTTCGCGCTTTTCACTGTTCCATCATCTTGCTTCATTCTCAAGCACTCCAAGCATTTTCTCTGCAAACCACGAAGCATCTCGTCTTCCTCAATCTTCAACTTTCTTCATCGCTCATCTGATCATAAAAAGGTAACCCTTTTACTCCTCCCATGGGTATTTGTTGCATTTTAATCGGTTTGCATCATCCATTATCTGTCTGAAGCATACGTTGTGGGCTGTTCTTCTTTTTCTCGTAACCTAAGTTTTCGCCCTTGATAATGTCTATCCCAGCGAACCCTTAGTCGTTCGTTCTATCTTCTTCGTCCCCAATCGAGTCATTCTCTGCTATTTTCATTTCAACCTTTCTCTTTCCTTTGCAGTTCCTGCGATGGCTCACACAAAGTCCACCGCTAACCCTCCTTCTTCATCGTGAAACCCTCCACCCAAACCTCGTAGGGTTGCCCCTGGGGCAAATCCTCCACCAGCGCGCAACCCATCACGAGCCTCTGGTGCTCCCTCTACTGAGGCTGATAGGCCTACCTCTACTCACGCCAACCCTACTCAGGCAACTCCACCAGTCCCCGGAGGAGCCCCCCTTTTTCCGCAAGACTATAAAGAACTCTATCCCTGGGCCACCCCAACTCTGCTGAAAGAAACCTCTTCTATAAATACTGAGTTGGGCGTGCACCGACTGAGGAAAGGAGACCAATCCGACCTCTCATTCCACAAGGAGCACGATAGCAAAATGACCGTGCTGCCCTGCCTCTCGGGAGAACCGATCTGCGCGGATAATAAGGGGAACAACGGCGAGTTGTTCTGCCTCATCTACACTACCTTCTTCAAGAAAGTGAAGCTTAAGCTTCCTTTTACCCTTTTTGAGAGAGAGCTACTAACCGAGCTCAACGTCGCCCCTGCCCAACTTCATCCCAACAGCTGGGCGTTCGTGAGGGCGTTCCAAATTATCTGTGCACACTTGGGGCTACCGGCTTCGGTGGATGTCTTCCTCTTTCTGTTCGAGGCAAAGAATCCCGGAGATCGCCTCTGGGTCAGCTTGAACGGGATTGCTGGAAGGTCAATCCTCTCGATCTTCCAGCAATCTTACAAAGACGGGAAGGGAAAGTTCATCAAGGTGTGCCAAAATGACCAAGACCCCTCCCTGCTCGACGGCTTCCCCTTGTATTGGGTAAACAAGGGGAACAAAGACTCTAAAGAAAGCTTCAGGAGGCTAAGAAGTCCCGACAACATGAAGGAGTTGGACAAAGATCTCTGTCTCTTCTGGAAGAGTGTGGCTGCTGCCAACATCACCTTCCCCACCGCCTCAATAATTTCCTTCGAGTTCCTTGAGAACCAACTCGAAGCTCACAGAGGTCAGCTCCTACCTCAACACCAAGTCTCCCACTTCGCGTTAGAACTAACTTAGAATTTTTACCACTGCATTTTTGGCATCCCATTATTCTGTATTGGCATTAATCTTTCATCCATGTTGTTCCGTCCGGTTGACCAGGACGTCTTCGTGCGCGACCTCAACCGTCAGCTAGGGATTCCTTCCCACTGATTGCCTGTGGATTCCTGCAAAAAAGAGGACAAAGGGGCGACCTAGCGGCCGTTTGCACTCCGACGCTCAAGTCAGCTAGCAAGAAACACCAAAACTGTTCACCTACGTCTCTGAGCACCGCGTATGGCACTCTGAAGGTGGTAAGAAATAACTGTGTACTGTGTATCTGTGTTCTCTCTCTCAGGCGAAAATATTCCCCAGTCCCTTGTTCGTAACTAATGAAGCACGAGCAAGCAACTAGAGAGCTCTGGTAAATTTGCAGAAAGTTCAAACCCTTTTTCCAACATTCTCTGCGCTATTTAAACTACCCAAGCATTTAAAGCGCCTTAAAGCGCTTTTAATCACAAACGTAACGCACTCATTAAAACGCTTAATTAGAAAACGTAGCGCATTTAAGACGTTGAAACGCTCGGGAGCCATTATAGTACCTGAATGCTCGAAAGGGAAACTGTATTGAATGACTTTTAATTACCTGGCACCTGACTAAAGGGTGTTTCTATTCTGGCATGGCTGTCGTACACGTGGAGGGCCTCACGACGCCATAACCCCATCTGGGGGCGTTTCTGCCCATCTAGGGACGTTTCTACGTGTGAGTCCTCCTGCTTGGGAGTGCTACTGCGCTAGGGGTGACTTTTTGGGTGCCAACTCATGCACCCAAGTATCTAGTCACTTACTTTGAGAGCGTATCTGCCTTCCTTTTGCACCCTGCACCCGGCTGCCCTGGGCGTGACCTTCCTCTTGAGTCGTATCTACCCCACAGGCGTCTCTGGGGCGACAGGAGCACTTCACGAGTCAGGCTGCCCTTCACTGGTACTATTACTATGGCCTTGAAGCCACCTTTTCCTTCTCTTTATCACTGCCCCGTGCTATTGGGACCTGAGGCCTTCCCACGGCGTCGCTCCCTCCATGGTCTTTCCTACCCATGGGTATCGGGGAACCACACTGTGATTGCCTTACTTTAGCACTGTTTGATCTGGCGAAGCCCTGGTTGGGCGACGCCTTCACCTAGGCGACGCCTTGCCTTGGCGACGCTTCCTCTTGGTTGTTTGATCTGGCGACGCCCTGGTGGGGCGGCGCCTTTACTAGGCGACGCCTTGCGTTGACTTTGACTCTCCAGCCGTTGACGTTGACCTTGACTTAGTCAACACCCGGATACGGGACGGTCACAAGCCCCCCAGTCTTAAGCTGAAGACTTGTCTTCAGCATAAAGACTAAAGCCTCGCCCACGCTGTCCACGTGCCATCCTGATGACGTGTCATTCCCTGCTGACTCAACAATTCTCGAATTGTTGACGTGACGCTCTCTGAACCCTAGGAGCGCTCTTACTGATTGATTTGACCTCCTCTGAAACAATGATGATAACACCTTTTGGGCTACCCTTGATCGCGCGCCACGTGGCCCATCGCGCGGCTATCCTCCAGAGACCTTTGCGTTTCCCTTGGGCAATTGATCCTCTGACGCGTGGCACGATCCCACGGCCCTCAGTTAGCGCCTCTTGAGTTGCGAAATGTAACGTTTAAGTTACTCCAAACCCCGCGCTCACCCTATTGTTACATTCATTCTCTCTGCATCTCCGCACTGTTCATCGCCTTCAAAACCCTTTTTCTCTGCAATCGCGATTCTTTCCTTCCTGCGCTCTTCTACCGCCTCCACTCCAATAGCAAAGGTACGATTTTGAGTGCTCACGACTCTTCCCTTTCGTCGCATTATAGGATTTATTGAACTGCCTGGGACTGTTGTTATTCACGTATTACTGCATCTCTCCACTTCTTCTTCCTCCTCTGATTTTTCTCGCGTGGGTGACGCTTCCTGGGGCTCTTTCCCCTTCTTGCCACGACTACACTTGCTAAACCCTTTTTCCTCTCTTCTTTCTCCAGCTATCTATTTTCACCATGACGCGCGCGAACGCGGAGCCTGATTCTTCCCCCACGACCCCCAAGTCCAACTACAAAGCCTTCTACCCCTGGGCCCCCGACGAACTCCTGAGCGAATGCACCAGCCTGACCTCCTTCCAGGACCTGGAAGCTCACCGTGGGGATCCCCATTTATACAACTTTAACGCCTTCTGCCGCACACACGACGCCCGCATATCCGTCTGTCCCGGCAGGCCTGGGGAACCTGTTTGTTTGGACGACAGACCTAGAAAGGGGAAACCCTTCTTCTTCATGTATCAGACTGTGTTCAAGCGCGTAGGAGTGCGTCTCCCGTTCACTCCCTTCGAACGGGAACTTCTCACTGAAATCAACACTGCCCCCGCCCAGCTTCATCCCAACAGCTGGGCATTCGTGAGGGGTTTTCAAATTCTTTGCGGACACCTGGGTATTCCCCCTTCTGTAGATGTCTTCCTGCATTTCTTTGAGGTGAAGAAGCAGGGGAAGAGCTTCTGGGTAAGCTTTTCGGGGATCGCGGGCAGGATCCTCCTCTCCATCTTCCAGAATTCTTACAAGAACTGGAAAGGGAAGTTCTTCAGGGTGTGCAGCGCCAAGCACGATCCCACAGCTCTGGATGGCTTTCCTCTTTACTGGACGGAACGCCCTAAACTGCTTAGGGCCAAAACCCTGGAAGAGCCGTCTCCCGCCGGTAGGGAGGTAAGCAAAGCCTTGGCCGGGTTGGGGATCGTTTTTCATACCTTGAAGCTGGTCGCCAGCGAGTACAATGCTCACGCCCTGACCACCTACTTTGGTAAGGGGCTCTCCCCTCATCTTCCTTGTTGTGAACAGCCTCCTATCGAACGTTTGTTTCCTCAGACTATTATGCTCGTTTTATATTGTGCCATGTTACTTGCATTTCACGCCTCCATGTGTGTCGTAATTTTGCATAGCTGCTTTGGTCCTAATTCTTGCTGTTTGGTCTGTCTTGATGTAGGATCGGTGATGGGTGCTTCTAAGAGAATGATGCTGGTGAAGGCAATGAAGGAGGCACGTGCCGCCAAGGCGGGCGCCTCCTCCACCCCTGCTGCTGATCCGGTTCCCCCACCGACTCTGTCACCGCCTCTTCCGATCACCGGCGAGGCTCCCCTGAGTTCACCTCTGTCGTCTCCACACAGCCTCACAGCACTTCAGACTCCTCGCTCTCCTCTACCCATCGCCGCTGTTCCCCTAGCCGCGGCCTCGTCACCGACTCCAACCCCCCTTGACAAAGGGAAACGGGTTTTGGAGATTCTATCAGATGATGAGGACTCAGAAGGCGTGGCTCCCTTCAGAAGAAGAAAATCTGCGCGGGTTCCTCTTTCGGTAGAGGCGTCGCCCCAGGGAGGGAACCCCTTCATGGATAACCCCCCGAGCGCAACCTCACTCCCCCCCCTGACACTCCAAGAGGAAAGGGGCGAAGTCGCCGAATCTGCCCCGCCTCCGCCGCCGGCAGAAACCATTGCTTCCCCTGCTTCCATCGCTGCCGCCCCTGACTTCATCGCCATCCCTCCTCCGATTATGCATCTAATGAGGGGCTTCAGTGGCGAGACTCTGCCAGAGGGCACCGACAGGAAGGAAGGCATGCCCTTCTACTTGGGGGCCTTCTTGGTGGTGGCCCTTGAATGGCGCGCCCAGGCCAGAAACGCGGTCATGCAAGCTCAAACTCTCCAGGCCTTGGAAACAAAGGCGACTACTCTGGAGGAGGAAATGAGGACCCTGGGGCGCCAGAACGAAACTTACCAAACCTCTCTGAAGCAAGCGCAAGAGTCCAAAGCAGAAACCGAGAAGCAACTGGCAGAGGCGTTGGAGCTCCAGGCTGGCTTTTTTACTCGTGAAGTCACCTTCCAAGTCCAGGTAACGGGCCTTCAGGAATTGCTCAAAGCTGATGCAGAAATTCAAAAAGACCTGAAGGACCGTTGTCGTGAGCAGGCTGACAAGACGGAGCGGATGGAGGGGGAAATGGCCACACAGGCCAAAGCTATGGACCTTCTCAGGGCTGACTACGACAAACTACAGGTCGAGGTCAGTCGAATTCGCGTTGAGAAAGAGGCTCTGGAGAAGCAGGTGACCTCTGGGGATGCCGCCGTTGAGGAGCTGGAGAAGGAGAAAAAGTCCCTTATCCAGGAGATGGCGGGTACTTTCGAGGAGGGGTTCCAGGAGGCTCTGACCCAGGCGTCCTGTGAGAACCCTGGCATCGATATTTCTAACTGCGACCCCATGCACCATGTCGTCGACGGGAAGGTCGTGCCCATGGATGTGGATGACTGAACCGCTGTCTCTCAACCGCCACCTTCACTTTCAAGCTTAATTCCTTTATTCTTTACGCTTGCTTTTGACTTTCTCTGTTTAAACTTGTAATTCTTTGAACTATCCGTACTCTTGCTACAAATTTGGGCGTTCGTATGATTGCTTTTGTGTTTTTGCCATATACGATTCTGCTGGTGCGATCTTATCCTCATCTTTTGCCTTCTTATGCTTCGGTTGCTTTGTTTGCATTATACTTGCTTCTTTCGCTTCGTTGGGCGGCTTTGTATGACCGAGAAAGGTTGCGTGCCAACCCTCACGCCCGTGGAGAGGCTCACCTAGTGACGTCGTATCGTCCACAAGGTGTTTCTAACACCGAAACAGTTCTCTCCCTGGTTCTTAGCCCCCGGCGCCCACGCCTAAGGAGAGGCCTGCTACCGCAGTGCCGTATGGCCTGCTACCCTGGCTCACCTAGTGTTCCCCGGGTGTCTAAAACGTCGAGTCCTTTGGGGGGGGGGGGTTCGTTCCCTCTATGGTCTTTCCTTCTCATAGGTATCGGGGAACACCCTGCCAGCAATTCGCTGGCGTTTGGCGACCTTATCTCCCTCCACAGTCTTTCCTACCCGTGGGTATCGGGGAGATAACGCCAGCAACTAACTCTGCCTCCTTCATTTCGTCTCCCTCCACAGTCTTTCCTACCTGTGGGTATCGGGGAGGCGACCCTGCTGATATTTGGGTTGGCGACGCCCGCGACGTCTCATGCCGGCGTCGTCCTTTATGTCATTCCAGGCGACGCCTCGGGCGTCTCACGCTAGTGTCGCCTCCGGCGTCGTCCCTAACTTGACATTGACTTTGACCTTGGGTTGGGTCGATGCCTGGGGGTGGCGAAGAGCTCAAGGCCCTTCCCGTATCTTCCACGAGGCGCTCCCTGTATAGTTGATGAGACGTTCAGTCATTCAACTTGATCCACGTGGCGCTTTCTGTATGGCTGATGGGACATTCAGTCATTTCACTAAGTTCTGACTCCTGCTGTGCCCCTGACCCTCTTTCGACGGCGCATCGTACCACTGAATACTTTATTGATACGACGCTCTCAGATCTTCACCAGTGGTGCCAGGGTCATCTTTTCATCTTGTGCCACGTGGATCAATCGTGCGATGCACCCATTCGCGTCATTTGGCGCTCTAACCGCTTTATTTAACTCTTCAAACTCTGAAACTATCCTCATCATTTTCCCACTCTTCATAACCTACTTACGTTCTCTCTTCTTGCACCCTTCCTTCTTGCACCCTTTCTTTCTCACGAAGGGTTGTTCCAGCAATCGCTCCCCTCGCTAGACTCTTGCATTTCCGGCAGTCCCCACACCCTTGAAACCCCTGATCTTGTTCAAGAATGTCTTCTCATGCTGCTTCGTCCAGGGTCAGTCCCAAGGATTTGTACCCCTGGGCTTCGAGTGAACTTCTTGATGAGTGTTCATGCTTACTCTCTACCAGGGCCATACGGGAGCACAAAGGGGAGTCGTGTTCTTATGATCACCGGGCCTTCGCAGGGAGGCATGATGACGATATCGATGTGCTCCCTTGCACTCTAGGGGAGCCAGTATGTGGAGACGAACGGGCCAACGACGGGGTCCCTTTCTTTTACTTTTACCAGGTGGTGTTCAAGACCATCGGAGTGCGCATACCCTTCTCCTGGTTCAAGAAGGAACTGCTGTCTGAGATCAACGTTGCTCCGGCCCAGTTATACCCCAACAGCTGGGCCTTCATCAAAGCCTTCGACATTCTCTTCGGGTTTTTGGGTTGTGCACCCTCGGTTGACCTATTTCTTCACTTCTTGGAGGTGAAGAGGCAGAGACACAACCTCTGGGTAACTCTCAATAATGTCCCCGGGAGAGTTCTCTTCACACCCTTCCAAAGCTCGTTCTCCGGGTGGAAAGGCCGGTTCTTCAAGATCTACCGTACTGACCTGGTTCCCGACGCTCTGGATGGGTTTCCGCTGTACTGGGTGAGAGAGACGAGGGCCCTCAAAACCAAGCCCTTCAAGAAGCTGGCTCCAAGTGATCAAATAGCTTGCCAGATTCTTGCTGAGGCGGGAGGTTTTGACTCTGCCACTTTGATCAGCCTGGAGTCCAACGCTGGGACTCTCGAAAAGTACATAGGTAAGAGTCGCTACCCTAGAAACTCCAGCCCTTGTTGTTCTCTGTACGTGCATGTCTTGCCTCATGGCATCTTTGACACATTTATCTCTCTTGGTGCAGGTTCGAAAATAAACCAAGAAAGGAGGACACGACTTACCCGAGCTCTGCGGGCTGGGAAAGGGGCTTCGCCTTCCTCCAGTGCTGATTCTGATGACCACTGAAAAGTGGCTCTTTTGTGACTTGCACGAGTTGTAATATTCGCCCCATTCGGGCTACTTCAATTGTATTGATCATTGCTTGTAACACCAACTTTTTCTATATCAATTGATTTTTGCAACGTCACTTTACTCTGCATACACTTCGCATATTGCGCGCTTTCCTTCGCCCTACTTATCATCGGTGCCCGCCTCCATCCAGGCGACGCCTTCTGTCTTGACGACGCCGTCTTTCTTGGCGACGCCTTCTTTCTTGGCGACGCCGTCTTTCTTGGCGACGCCTTCTTTCTTGGCGACGCCTTCTTTTGGCGACGCCTTTCCTTATTTCAAACGGAGAAAGATACAGGCTAAAAACCAAGGCACTTCTTTTTCTCAAATTGGTTTTACCTTTATTAGGGTGACCTCATTAAAAAAACCCCGAGAGGGAAAAAGAGCGTCCCCTTCAACTAAATTGTTACATAACTGGTTACATAAGTCAACTGAAATAAAATTTTAGGTTGGCTGCATTCCAACTGCGCGGGATAGGACCTCCATCTAAAGTCTCCAGGTTGTACGAACCGTTGCCCTTAGCCTCAGTAACTCTGAAGGGTCCGGTCCACTTGGGAGACAGCTTATTCTCCAACTCGTATGGGTGAGCTTTTCTCATCACTAGGTCGCCGACTTGAAACTGTCGCGGCTTCACCTTAGAGCTATATTGCCGCTCTAGTCTTATCTTCGTTGCTTCAGCCTTTATTCTAGCTTCTTCCCTGGCCTCGTCTAGCAGATCCAGGTTCACCCGCCTCTCTTCATTGGATTCCTCCGCCACAAAGTTTTGAAAACGTGGTGAGCTCTCATGTATTTCCACCGGGATCATCGCGTCCGACCCGTAAACCAAACTGAAGGGCGTCTCCATAGTAGAGGACTGGGGCGTGGTGTGATAGGCCCATATGATCCTTGGTACCTCTTCTGCCCACGCCCCTTTGGCTTTTTCTATCCTTCTTTTTAATCCTCTCAGCAGAACTCTGTTTGCCGATTCTACCTGCCCATTAGTCTGGGGGTGCTCAACCGATGCAAACACCTGTTTAATACCTACCTCAGCACATAGGTTTCTCAACTGTTGACTGGCGAATTGGGTTCCGTTGTCGGATATCAGCCACCTAGGTACGCCAAAACGGCACACGATGTTCTTCCACACAAAGTGTTGTACTTTGTGCGCTGTGATTTGTGCCACGGGCTCTACCTCTATCCATTTGGTGAAGTATTCGATGGCAACGATCAAATACTTCATCTGCCTGATCGTCAGTGGGAAGGGGCCCAGGATGTCGATTCCCCATGTATGGAAGGGCCACGAGCTGTATATGGACCGCAACTCTTCTAGCGGTGCCTTGTGCCAGTCGGCGTGCTTTTGGCATTGCCTACACCGCTGGGCGTGCCGTGCGCAGTCCTCTTTCACTGTTGGCCAGAAGAAACCTGCGCGTATTACCTAGGAGGCTAGAGATCTTCCCCCTACGTGGCTCCCGCAGATACCTTCGTGTAGCTCCGCCATTATCCTTCTTCAGGCTCCACTGGGACAGCGCCATCCGCCAGGTATCACTTGTAGGGCGTCATCCAGGTGTCTCCCCTGGTCAGAACGCATACCTGCATCTGCCCTTCTTCGGGCGCGTCCGCATATGTGCTGATGCGGGGCGCCCTCTGCGTATCCTGGGTCTAAGAGCAATGACTCCTTGGTTTTCCCCTGGATGTATAAATCTGGAGGACGTCCACCCTGTTGTCTTCCACGAATCTACGCAGAGCTTTGAGAGTCTCCTGGATCACTATCCTCTGTCTACCCCGCTTGCCTGAGCTGGCCAGCTTTGCAAGCAGGTCAGCTCTGGCATTCTGCTCTCTCGGGACATGTATCAGCTCAAGAGCGTTAAATGCTCCTTTCAGCAACTGGACGTATTTCAGGTACGCCGCCATCTGTGGGTCCTTCGCCTGGAACTCACCCGACACCTGCCCCGTAATCAGCTGGGAGTCGCTCTTCACCAAGAGGTTCTGTGCGCCCATCTCCTTGGCCAGGAGCATTCCTGCTATCAGGGCTTCATATTCTGCCTGATTGTTGCTTGCCTTGAAAGCAAAGCGCAGGGCTTGCTCGATCAGTATGCCGTCGGGTCCCTCCAAGACTATTCCCGCACCGCTCCCTTGTTGGTTGGAAGAGCCATCAACCGAGAGCAGCCACTGCGAACTGGCTTCCACTTCTTGCTCTCCTCCGGGCGAAAGTTCCGCTACAAAATCCGCGTACACCTGCCCTTTGATGGATCCTCTAGGCTCGTACTGGATGTCGAATTCTGACAGCTCCACCGCCCAGCGCACCATTCTTCCTGCCACATCGGGTTTCTGCAGCACTTTCTGTATAGGGAGGTCGGTCATCACCACAACCGTAAAGCTGTGGAAGTAATGACGGAGCCTCCTAGCAGAGAACACTACCGCCAGCGCCGCCTTCTCTAGCGCTTGGTACCTTGTCTCAGCTCCCTGTAAGGCCTTGCTTACGAAATAGATGGGCTTCTGACTCTGGTCCTGCTCTTTGACCAACACGGAACTGATGGCCCGCTCCGTTACAGTAAAATATAACCGGAGGGGCACGCCCGCTACCGGCTTGCAGAGGACCGGTGGCGTCGCCAGGTACTCCTTCAGCTTAATGAAAGCCGCTTCACATTCATCAGTCCATGCAAAGTGACTGTTTCTCTTGAGGCACTGGAAATACGGGTGCCCCTTCTCTCCTCCGGCGGAAACAAACCTCGAGAGCGCCGCCATCCGCCCTGTCAGCTGTTGCACCTCCTTTACCGACGTCGGGCTCCGCATGGCGATAATAGCCGCATATTTGTCGGGGTTCGCCTCTATCCCCCTTTCGGTGAGCAGAAAACCCAAGAACTTACCGGCCTCTACCCCGAAAACACACTTCTCGGGGTTCAACTTGAGGCGGTACTTGGATATTGTGTTGAACAACTCCTCCAGGTCCGCCATGTGCTGCACCCTATTCTGCGACGCCACCACCATGTCGTCTACATAGGCGTACACATTCCTCCCAAGCATTGGCGCCAGGACCTTGTCCATTAGCCTCTGGTACGTGGCGCCCGCATTTTTCAGCCCGAAGGGCATCACCTTATAGCAGTAACTGCATGTCTCAGTCATGAATGCAATCTTCCTCTCGTCTCTTGGGTGCATCTTGATTTGGTTGTATCCTGAAAAGGCGTCAAGGAAACTCAGCACTTTGCTGCCGGACGCACTGTCTACCAAGGCGTCGATGCTGGGCAGCGGATACGAGTCCTTTGGGCATGCCTTGTTCAGGTCCGTGAAGTCAACACACATCCTCCACTTTCCGTTCGCCTTTTTCACCAAGACGACGTTGGCGAGCCACTTAGGGTATTGAATCTCCCTGATGTGGCCAACACTCAGCAGCTTCTGCGTTTCGTCTCTCACCACCTGTTGTTGTTCCTCATTGAACTTTCTCCTTCTCTGGCGCACGGGGCGGACCGTGGCGTCCATGCTGAGGTGGTGACACAGGAAATCGGGGTCGATGCCCGGCATATCTGAGGCGGACCATGCGAAGGCATCCAGGTGGCGCGAAATCACTTCTGCCACCCCTTCTTGTTCTTTGGTGCTTAGCGGACTTCCTAACTTGAAAGTCTTGCCGCCAATCTCCCTTTCTACGGCGTTAGCCGCGGGCTGCTCCCTGCTATCATCTTCGACAGGCGCCGCCTCTTCCACGGGCGCCGCCTCTTCCGCGGGCGCCGCGTCGTCAGGGCCTTCCTCCATAGGCACATCTGCTTCGGGCATCGCCCTCTCCGCTATGGCCTCTTCAGGCGTCGACCCAGCGGGCGTCGCCTCAATCATCGTCGCGTCCGCGCTCGGCGGACGTTCATACACCATGAACACGCCTCTCTTCGTTTTCAGGCTGTTTTCATAGCATTTCCTTGCCTCCTCCTGGTCTGACCTGATGACTATCACCTAGCCATTGAGGTCCGGCAGCTTCATCTTCATGTGGCGTGTGGAGGACACCGCGTTCAGACGGTTTAACGCCGGTCTACCCAGCAAAATATTGTAGGCGGAGTTGGCGTTCACGACCAGGTACCGGATGCTTTCGGTACGGGAGGCCTCTCTGTCTGTGAACGTAGTCCTCAACTCCAGGTACCCCCGGACTTCCACCTGGTTGTCCCCGAACCCATACAGGCACCCCGTATAGGGACTCAACAGATCGGGGGACAGCCGTAACTTGTTAAACGTCGACAGAAACATGACGTCTGCCGAACTTCCTTGGTCGACAAGCACTCTGTGCACCTTTCTTCCGGCGGTGACAACTGAGATGACAACAGGGTCGTTGTCGTGGGGCACCACATCTCGGAGGTCTCTTCTTGTGAACACGATATCCGACTCCCACGGCTCCCCTGAGAGCCTCTCTTCGAATGAATTCACCCCCTTCGCGTATTTCTTCCGCTGGGAGGCGGTGGGTCCTCCGCCGGAAAAACCTCCAGCGATGGTGTGGACCTCACCAAGCGCAGGCATCTCGTGTGCTAGTTCTTCCGCCGGCGGCGGCAAGGTGGCGGTCGTTGTGGGATCTGTGACATAGTCCTTCAAAAACCCAGTCCTCACCAGCTCATCTAGCTGGTAGCCCAACGACAGGCAATTATCAATGTGGTGCCCGAAAGTCTCGTGGAACTCGCACCAAGAGTCTTTACGGGGCCCTAACACCTTGTCGGTCTTCGCCGGTCGCCTCAGCCTCTCCGCTATGTTAGGCACGGCGATTAAATCCTTCAACTCAACCACGAAGTTGTACCTCGCCGGCCTCGCTCTTTCTCTGGCCGGGCGATCGCCTCCTGCTGGACCCCGGGGCTGAGGCTTTCTGGCCTCGTAGGGGCGTCTCGCCTCCAGTTTCTTTCTTCCCGTCGTGGTCTCATTGACCCTGACGGGTTGGGCTCGCGCCAGTCCCCTTGGGCGTGAGGGCACGGTGCTGGTGCGCTTCACACATACCTCCCCTTCAGAAGCAATATGCTCTACCGCCCTACGCCGTAGTTAAGCGAAAGTCCTAGGGCGGTTGCGGATGATGGATTCTCCAAAGGGGCCGAGGCATACGCCTTTCACAAATGCGTACACGACCATAGGCTCCTCTTTCGTACCAACCTTCACGACCTGGGCCCCGAAGCGATTAATATACTCCTTCAGGGTCTCCCCCTGATACTGCTTCACGTCAAACAGATCGTAGGAGACCGGCGGCGGGGCCTTGTTGGCTAAGTATTGTTCCCTGAAAAATCGCGACAATTGGCGGAAAGATGTGATATGACCCTCTGGGAGTTTAATGAACCAGTCCATAGCCATCCCGGTCAGGGTGCTCATGAAGAGCTTGCACTTGACAGCATCAGAACCGCCTATCAGGACCATCTGTGTGTGAAATGCAGCAAGGTGCGTCTCTGGGTCCTCCATCCCGGTGAAGATCACCTTGGGTCCCGCGAACGTGTTCGGGATCGCTGCGTCTAGGATCTCCTACGAGAAAGGAGTGGAAAACTCCCTTGGTGGGGAATGGTTTTCCATCTCGTCATGTCCAGGCCGCCTCCGATCATTTCTCAGGCCCTGGCGCAACTCCTCATTCACACGGTGGAGCTCTTCGTTCCGCTCATGCGAGGCGTCAAGGTCTGCCTGCATGCGTTCCTGTTCCATTTTCGAATCCGCCATGTCCTGCTGCAGCCCCCTCATTATCTCCAAGACCTGCTGCATGGATAGTTCTGCTGGGGCTGGGCGTGCTGTGCTTCGTCTGGTGGGGGCCATTGTCACTCCAACCTCCTTCAACGTTACTGTCACTTGATAGATTTCCTCAAACTTGCGATGGGACTGATGTTTTATATCGGTCCCACAGTGGGCGCCAAATGTTCCGTCCGGTTGACCGGGACGTCTTCGTGCGCGACCTCAACCGTCAGCTAGGGACTCCTTCCCACTGATTGCCTGTGGATTCCTGCAAAAAAGAGTACAAAGGGGCGCCCTAGCGGTCGTTTGCACTCCGACGCTCAAGTCAGCCAGCAAGAAACACCAAAACTGTTCACCTACGTCTCTGAGCACCGCGTATGGCACTCTGAAGGTGGTAAGAAATAACTGTGTACTGTGTATCTGTGTTCTCTCTCTTAGGCAAAAATATTCCCCAGTCCCTTGTTCGTAACTAATGAAGCACGAGGAAGCAACTAGAGAGCTCTGGTAAATTTGTAGAAAGTTCGAACCCTTTTTCCCACATTCTCTGCGCTATTTAAACTACCCAAGCATTTAAAGCGCCTTAAAGCGCTTTTAATCACAAACGTAACGCACTCATTAAAGTGCTTAATTAGAAAACGTAGCGCATTTAAGACGTTGAAACGCTCGGGAGCCATTATAGTACCTGAATGCTCGAAAGGGAAACTGTATTGAATGACTTTTAATTACCTGGCACCTGACTAAAGGGTGTTTCTATTCTGGCATGGCTGTCGTACACGTGGAGGGCCTCACGACGCCATGACCCCATCTGGGGGCGTTTCTGCCCATCTAGGGACGTTTCTACGTGTGAGTCCTCCTGCTTGGGAGTGCTACTGCGCTAGGGTGACTTTTTGGGTGCCAACTCATGCACCCAAGTATCTAGTCACTTACTTTGAGAGCGTATCTGCCTTCCTCTTGCACCCTGCACCCGGCTGCCCTGGGCGTGACCTTCCTCTTGAGTCGTATCTGCCCCACAGGCATCTCTGGGGCGACAGGAGCACTTCACGAGTCAGGCTGCCCTTCACTGGTACTATTACTTTGGCCTTGAAGCCACCTTTTCCTTCTCTTTATCGCTGCCCCGTGCTATTAGCACCTGAGGCCTTCCCACGGCGTCGCTCCCTCCATGGTCTTTCCTACCCATGGGTATCGGGGAACCACACCGTGATTGCCTTACTTTAGCACTGTTTGATCTGGCGAAGCCCTGGTTGGGCGACGCCTTCACCTGGGCGACGCTTTGCCTTGGCGACGCTTCCTCTTGGTTGTTTGATCTGGCGACGCCCTGGTGGGGCGGCGCCTTTACTAGGCGACGCCTTGCGTTGACTTTGACTCTCCAGCCGTTGACTTTGACCTTGACTTAGTCAACGCCCGGATACGGGACGGTACACATGTTCTATTTGCGTTTCTTCTGCATAAATATACTTGTATATTCTGCTTCTGTTTTGGTTGCTCACCTATTCTCTATCTTGTGCAGATAACATGCTGGGCAAAGGGAAACTGGCAGAACTGAGGGCGATCGCCCGATCTCACAAGCTCGCAGCGGGCTCCCAAACTGTGCCTAACTCAGTGGTGGAGATCGCCGCTGTTCCGTCCGGTTGACGAGACGTCTTCGTGCGCGACCTCAACCGTCAGCTAGGGACTCCTTCCCACTGGTTACCTGTGGATTCCTGCAAAAAAGAGGACAAAGAGGCGCCCTAGCGGCCGTTTGCACTCCGACGCTCAAGTCAGCCAGCAAGAAACACCAAAACTATTCACCTCCGTCTCTGAGCATCGCGTGTGGCACTCTGAAAGTGGTAAAAAGAACTGTGTATTGTGTGTGTGTTCTTCTCCCTCAGGCAAAAATCTTTTCCCAGTCCCTTGTTCGTAACCTCAAAGCACGAGCAAGCAACTAGAGAGTTCTGGTCAATTTGCCAAAAGTTCGAACCCCTTTTCCAACATTCTCAGCGCTATTTAAACTACCCAAGCGCCTTAAAGCGCCTTTAATTACAAATGTAACGCACCCAATCAGCGCATCTAATTAGAAAACGTAGCGCATTTAAAACGTTGAAACGCTTGGGAGCCATTATAGTACCTGAACGCTCGAAACGGAAACTGTATTGAATAACTTTAATTACCTGACACCTGACTAAAGGGTGTTTCTATTCTAACATGGCTGTCGTACTCGTGGAGGGCCTCACGACGCCGTGACCCCATCTGGGGGCGCTTCTGCCCATCTGGGGACGTTTCTACGTGTGAGTCCTCCTGCTTGGGAGTGCTACTGCGCTAGGGGTGACTTTTTGGGTGCCAACTCCTGCCCCCAATCATCTAGTCACTTGCTTTGAGAGCGTATCTACCTTCCCCTCGCACCCTGCACCCGGCTACCCTGGGCGTGACCTTCCTCTTGGGTCGTATCTGTCCCAAAGGCGTTTCTGGGGCGGCAGGGGTACTTCACGGGTCAGGCTGCCCTACACTGGTGCTATCACTATGGCCTTGAAGCCACCTTTTCCTTCTCCTTATCGCTACCCCGGGTTATCGGGACCTGAGGCCTTCCCACGGCGTCGCTCCCTCCATGGTCTTTCCTAAACCCATGGGTATCAGGGAACCACACTGTGATTGCCTAGCTTTGGTAATGCTTGATCTGGCGACGCCCTGGTTGGGCGACGCCTTCACCCAGGCGACGCCTTGCCTTGGGCGACGCCTTAACTGGGCGACGCCTTAACTAGGCGACACCCTAACTAGGCGACGCCTTGGCCTTGGCGACACTTCCCCTTGGCGACGCTGTCACTCGGCGTCTCTTCACCTAGGCGACGCCTTATGTTGACTTTGACCCCCAACGTTGACTTTGACCTTGACTTTGTCAACGCCCGGATACGGGACGGTACACAAGGCCCCCAGTCTTAAGCTGAAGACTTGTCTTCAGCGCAAAGACCAAGGCCTCGCCCACGCCGTCCACGTGTCACCCTGGTGACGTGTCATTCCCTGCTGACTCAACACTTGTTGGATTATTGACGTGACACTCTCTGAACCATAGGGGTGCCCTTAATGGCTGATTGGACATCCTCTGAAGCGGGGAAGGTAACACCTTTTGGGGCCACGCTTAATCGCGTGCCACGTGGCTCATCACACGGCCATCCTCTAGAGTCCCTTGCGCTCCTCTTGAGCGCTTAATCCTTTGACACGCGGCACGATCACACGGTCCCCGATTAGCGCCTCTTGGGTTGCAAATGTAACGTTCAAGTTACCCAAAACCCCGCGCTCAAACCACTATTTCATCCATTATCTCTGCCTTTCAGCACTGTTCATCGTCTTCGAGCCCTTCCCCTACAATCCCTGCTCCTTCCTTCGCACTTCCCTTCCTTCCACACCTCGACATCAAAGGTATGATTTTTCCACCTCCATTACTCTTCTTCTTCATTGCATTGCATTGCTGCGTATTGAACTGCCTGGGACTGTTTATGTTTCCGCATTTCTGTGTTCTTCCGCTCCTCCGTTCTTCTCCGTTCCCTTCTCCTTCTTTCTGGGTTTTCTCGCGTGGGTGGCATTTTTCTAGGGTTTTATCCCTCTTTTCTGTCTTGGCATCACTTGTTAAAACCCTTTTCCTTTCCTCTTTCTCCAGTTATTTATCCGCATCATGGTGCGCCCGAACTCAAGGTCTGGTTCTCCCCCCAACACCAACTATAAAGCCTTCTATTCATGGGCCCCTGACGAGCTTTTAAGTGAATGCACCACTCTGACAACCATTCAGGACCTGGAAAACCATCGCGGTGATCCCCACTTGTACAATTTTAATGCTTTCTGCCGCATCCATGATGCGCACATTTCTGTTCGTCCCGGCAGACCTGGGTAACCTGCTTGCATAGATGAGAGACCCAGGAAAGGGGATCCTTTCTTCTTCATGTACCAAACGGTATTTAAACGCATCGGGGTGTGCCTTCCGTTCACACCCTTCGAGAGGGAACTTCTCACAGAGATCAACACAGTCCCGACCCAGTTACATCCCAACAGCTGGGCATTCGTTCGGGCCTTCCAAATTCTTTTCGAATATCTAGGCATCCTCCCCTCTGTGGATGTCTTCTTACATTTCTTCGAGGTGAAGAAACAGGGGAAAAGCTTTTGGGTAAGCTTCTCCAGGATCGCGGGTAGGATCCTTCTTTCTCTCTTCCAGAACTCGTACAATAGCTGGAAGGGAAAATTCTTCAGGGTGTGCTGCGCCAAGCACGACCCCACAGCCTTGGACGGCTTCCCTCTGTACTGGACGGAGCACCCCAAGCTGCTCAAGGCCAAGGCCCTGGATGAGCTATCCCCTGCTGATAGGGAGGTATGCAAGGCCTTGGCTGGCCTGGGGATTGTCTTCGACACGCTGAAGCTCATCGCGAGCGAGTACAACGCCCACTCCCTGACCACCTACTTTGGTAGGGAGACTCCTCCCTTATTGTCTTCTGTTATCTATATTTTACTGCATCATGCTCGCTCTATCAGCCTCTTCCACCTGTTTTCCTTTGTGCTAAGTGCCTTGCGTCTCGTTCATCTGCGCGCTTTGTGAGTTTCTATAACTGCTTTGGCCTTAACTTCTGCTATCGAGTTTGTCTGAATGTAGGATCAGTGATGGACGCTTCCAAGAGGATGGTTTTGGCGAAAGCGATGAAGGCTGCTCGTGCCGCCAAGGCTGGTGCCTCCTCCGCCCCTCTTGCTGACCCGAACCCCTCCTTGACCTTGTCTTTACCACCACCAACCACTACCGAAGCCCCACTAGGATCATCTTCGCCATCCGCGCATAGCCCCGAGGTGCTTCAAACACCCGGCTCTCCTCCGCCCATCGCCGCCGTCCCTCTGGATGTGGCTTCATCACTGGCTCCAACCCCCTTTGACAAAGGAAAACGGGTTTTGGAGATTATATCCGATGATGAGGACTCTGATGGCGTGGCGCCCTTCAAGAGGAGGAAGGCTGCGAGGGTTCCCATCCTACCAGCGGCATCGCCCCAGGGAGAGGATTCCTTCAGGGACAACCCTCCAAGTGCTACTTCTCTTCCTCCCACAATGGCCCAAGAGGAAACAGGCGAAGGGGCCGAATCTGCTCCACCCCCACCACCGGCAGAGGTCTCGTCCCATATCCGGGCGTTGACAAAGTCAAGGTCAAAGTCAACGTCGGGGGTCAAAGTCAACATAAGGCGTCGCCTAGGTGAAGAGACGCCGAGTGACAGCATCGCCAAGGGGAAGCGTCGCCAAGGTCAAGGCGTCGCCTAGTTAGGCGTCGCCCAGTTAAGGCGTCGCCGAACCAGGGCGTCGCTAAGGTCAAATGTCACAAAGGCAAGGCGATCACAGAGTGGCTCCCCGATACCCATGGGTAGGAAAGACCTTGGAGGGAGCGATGCCGTGGGAAGGCCTCAAATACCGATAATTCGGGGTAGTAATAAAGAGAAGAGAAAGGCGGCTTCAAGGCCATAGTGACAGCACCAGTGTAGGGCAGCCTGACTCGCGAAGTGCCCCTGCCGCCACAGAGACGCCCTTGGGATAGATATGACTCAAGAGGAGGGTCACGCCCAGGGTAGCCAGGTGCAGGGCACGAGAGGAAGGCAGATACGCTCTCAAAGTGAGTGACTAGATGTTTGGGGGCATGAGTTAGCACCCAAAGAGTCACCCCTAGCGCAGACGCACTCCCAAGTAGGGGTCACGGCGCTGTGGGGCCCTCCACGTGTACAGCAGCCAGGTCAGATTAGAAACGCCATTTTGTCAGGTACAAGGTTATTAAGGTTATTTAATACAGTTTCCGTTTCAAGCGTTTAAGGTACTATAAATGCTCCCAATCGGTTTAAGCGTCTTAAATGCGCTACGTTTTATAATTAAATGCGCTTTAAGGCGCTTTGAATGCGGGAGTTGCTTAAATAGCGCCTTGAATGTTGGAAACGGGGTTCGAACTTTTGGCAAATTTTCTAGAAACTCTTTAGTTGCTTGCTCGAGCTTTGAGGTTACGCACAAGGGACTAGGGAAAGATTTTTGCCAGAACGAGAAAATATACACTAGACACAGTTCCTTTTTACCACCTTCAGAGTGCCATACACGGTGCTCCGATACGGAGGTGCAGAGTTTTGGTGTTTCTTGCTGGCTGACTTGAGCGTCAGAGTGCAAACGGCCGCTGGGGCGCCCCTTTGTCCTTCTTTGCAGGAATCCACAGGTAACCAGTGGGAAGGAGTCCCTAGCTGACGGGTGAGGCCGCGCAGAAAGACGTCCCAGGTCAACCGGACGGAACACACTCAAAGCACTCGAAGGATAAATACTTCCCTTAACCAATCTAATCTTGAGGCCTTAGTAACCTCAAATTAAAGATGTCAAAGCAAAAACAGCAAATCTCAAAGCTAAACACTATAAAACCAAGGAACAAACAAGAAAAAGGTGTAAACAAGAAAAGGCTACACAAAATGAATACAAGAATTGTTCCTGCCGGTTGACCGGGATCGTCTTTGCGCGTGGCTTGTCCCTGCGAGCTAAGGCACCTTCGTCTTGCTCCATCTGTGAGTACCTGAAAGAAGTGAACAAAGGGGCGCCCTCGCGGCCGTTTGCACTCCGACGATCAAGTCAGCTAGCGAGAAACATCAAAGGGGACACACCCTTGAGAGGCGGTCGAAAACTGTGCTCAAGGGCTAGAACTGTGTAACTAGAACTGTCTTGCCCTAATTGCCTTGTGCTCACTGTGAGTGCGCCGCGAAGACAACTAGGGTTTGTGCTCTGTGTAAACTGTGTGAATTAGGTTAGAACTCCCCCCTTCAAATGCCCCAAGGTCCCTTTTTATACACCTATAATCTTTAAAGCGCGTTAAAGAGCATTGAAAGCGTATAAAAACGTTCCTTGGAACATTCGAATCTTAATTGAATTAACGCGCACCTTGGCAAACTTTCACTGAAACCTTTAATGAGCACGTGTGCATTGCCACGTGCCCTTTCTGACTTGATCGTTTATTCTGCACAGAGGGTCCCACAGCGCCGCAACCAAAGTTAGGGTTATTCTATCGTGTGAGCCTTCTTTCCTGCGAAGTGCTTCTGGCACGTGGGTCGACTTTCTGGGTGCCGACTCATGACCCCCAATCACTAGTTACTTCCCCTGGGGATATATCTACCTTTCTCCGGTATCATGCACGTGGTTCTCCCCTGGTCGTGGCCCTCTCATGGGTCGTATCTGTCCCAGGGTCTCTCAGCAGTGGGGTGGATACTTCACGAGTCAGGTTTACCCCCTACTGGTACTAGAACTTATGGCCTTGAAGCCACCTTTCTTTGTTACTGCTCTGAACCGTTGAGGCCCGATGTCTCTCTTTTAGGCGATCTCCTACTTTGGGCGATGTCGTACTTTAGGCGATGACTCAAGCGGTCAACCTGTTGACTTTCCTTCCCTGGGTCTCTTGAGGAATCCCACCCTGCGTTCGTCTTTGACTTCCAGTCAACGCCCGGGGACGGGACGGTACACAAGCCCCCCTAGTCTTGAGCTGACACTTGTTTCAGCGAAAACACTCAGGCCTCGCCCTTATTGTCCTCTGACATTTTGATGACATATCGCTTCTTGACCAGTTGACGTGACATTCTCTGCACTGCCGCACCCTCAAGGACTCTGACGATGTGATATTCTTTGAGCGAGAAAGGTGACACTTCGGGTTGTACTTTAATCTCGTGACACGTGGTCCGATCGCACGGTGTTCGTTTAGCGTCCTTTGGTGCTTCAACTGTAATGCTCGAGTCTTTGAAACCTTGTACTTTCGCATCTTTCCCGTACTGTTCATCTTCCTTCCAAGAACTCTCCCCCGCGTTCTTTCCTTGTCAACTCTTTCCTTCTACTCCGCTGCTGAACCCTTCTTCTTTGGTCTTTAGTTTCTTCATTGATAGTACGTGCTAAAATGTCTGCCAACCCTCCTTCCCCCAGAGTTAACCATAAAGATCTTTACGCGTGGGCTTCGCGCGAACTTCTTGACGAGTGCTCGAGCTTACTTTATGTCAGGGCCTGGAGGGAACATGTGGGGGACCCGAGCACCTACAATCACCGTGCCTTCGCGAAGAGGCACGATGACGATATCGCCGTGCTTCCTTGCACCCTAGGGGAGCCGGTGTGTGGGGACGAGCGGGCCAACAATGGGGTCCCCTTTTTCTACTTCTATCAGGTGGTCTTTAAGTGCGTCTGTGTGCGCCTGCCTTTCTCTAGGTTCGAGCCCAACTCTGACGGAAATCAACGCTGCCCCAGCCCAACTGTACCCCAACAGCTAGGCCTTTGTCAAAGCCTTCGACATTCTGTTCGGTTTCCTAGGGTGTGCACCCTCTGTTGACATCTTTCTTCACTTTTTCGAGGTAAAAAGGCAAAGAAATAACCTCTAGGTGACTCTCAGCAATGTTCCCGCTGGGTCCTGTTAACCCCCTTCCAGCAATCCTTCACGGGGTGGAAAGGCAAGTTTTTCAAGGTTTGCTGTTCCGACCTTGTACCCTCTGCTCTGGACGGCTTTCCCCTGTATTGGGTGAAGAAAGCCAGAGCCCTGAAGTCCAAGCCTCTTAAGAAGTTGCCTCCGAGGGATCATGAGGCTTGCCGGATCTTGGCGGGTGCTGGAAGCTTTGACGCTGCTGCCTTGATAAGCCTGGAATACAATGTTGAGGCCCTGGAAAAATACATATGTACGAGAAACTTCCCTTATAACCTCCCATTCTTTGCCTTTGTTGGGTTCTTGCATGATTTATCTTGTAGTGCCTTAGTTTGTGCCCGTCTTTCACCATGCTTGTCTCTTTTGGCACAGGTTCGAAGATAAACAAGCAACAAAGGTCGCTGCTAGCCCAGGCGTTGAGGTCCGAGGACGAGGCTTCATCATCACCTTGCTTAGACTCCGGAGGCCACTAAAGAGTGGCCTGATTTTGCTTTTCGTATGAACATCGGACGTGTACATGATTGTCTTTTGTCTATTTTGTAACTATTATGAACTTTATCTGTAACTGTAACTCTTGATTTACACTTTTATTTATGTTTAAATGTTGCCCACTTTCATCTTTGCCTGCTTGTGTCGGCTTCTGCTTTCTTCGCCATGTCGCGTGCGTTTCCTTCGATATTCCCCCCCATCGTGTTCGACCTTAACTCTTTAGGTAGCCATCGTGTTTGACCTTAACTCTTTAGGTAGCACGTGCTCTTCCCTCCTATTCTCCACTCCCTTCTTTTGAGTCGTGGTGCATCCCCTTCTCCTTCTGCACTCGTAGCTTCGCTTGGTCTTTGTACACACTCGAACTTCCTTGCCTGAACCCCCAATAGCTTTAATCTGAGTTTACTGGAAAAACTGGCGATTTGCTTTCCGCGGCAATGTCAGATCACCTGATCTTTCGTTTCGGCAATGGCACAACCTGGCAACACCCGATTACGTATGTTTGTGGAACGCCACCTCCACAAACGGCGACTATGTACGCTTCTTGTAACGTTCGAAATTCTTAAAATTCTCGCGCCACTTCATTGTTCCATTATCTTCTTCTTCATTCCCAAACTTTCGAAGCGCCTCTGCGAACGCTTCGACTCCCTCGATCACCATTTTACGGAACGCTCTTCTGACCATCAAAAGGTAACTTTTTTATCCCTCCCACTGATATTTGCTACATTTTAATCGGTTTGCATCATCCATTAACTGTCTGGAGCATACGTTGTGGGCTGTTTGCTCTCTATTTTGCTTTTTCTGCGTTTAGGTTTTTCCTTTCTTTTCAGCGAGCCCCCCTTGTTCATGCTGTTTTTTTCCTTTTCGTTTTTCGATCGAGTCGCTCTGTTTATCAACCCTTCACTTCTCCCTTTTTTATCATCTTTTCATCTTCTTTGCAGCTCTCCTGATGGCCCGTACAGGAATCACACCGAACCCCCTGCCTTTTCTCGTAACCCTCCTCCAAAACCACGCAGAAACCCTTCATATGGAAACCCCTCTTCGTCTCGTAACCCACCTTGGGACCCCAGCGTCCCTTCAAGCCGGGCTCAGAGACATGCACCTTCTCAACCCAACCAGCCGCGACCAACTCCCCCACAGACCAGCGCCATTGTACGCCCCGCCCTCGACTACAAACTATTGTACCCTTGGGCCCCTCCAGCCTTGCTAAATGAGACCTCCTCGATAAACACTGAGGCGGATATTCTCCGTTTGAGAGACAAGATGATGGATATCCAATAGGAGAGGACTTTATTAATGAAGGAAGAGGATTTTCACCTACACATTTGAAGTTCTTCCTTCTAGTCTTCTCACAAATTAAAAAAAGTCAAAGAGAAGATCAAGCCTAAAGATAAAGAAGTCTACAAACTCTCAAATAATAGGCTTCATTTTGAATATCTCTCTTTAAGTAGAAAATATATAGAATAGTCTTTAGGAAGGTGCTTAGAGGGAAACATAAGAAACTTCTTTTGTAAAAGCATCCTTAGTTGTAGTTTAGAAATAGTAGAAGCTTAGGGGGGTGTGAACTTAGTAAGGGATGCTAGGGGAAGTGTAGATATGAGTTAGGAGGTGCCAAACTAGGAAGGAAAGTCACACTTCCTTCATGCACTAGTTGGCGCTGAAATTACATGTCATTTAGGGGCACATTTGCATTTGATTAGCTTTGCATTTCAGCACCTTATAGGCTATAAATAAAGGTGCTTAGCTTGTACAAATCAGATTTGGAAATTGAAGTAAGAAAACTCTACTCAATTTGAGAGAGAAATTGGAAGAGCTTTGGTGCCTTCATCAAGTCTTATCTTGGGTGTCTATGGTGAACCTCAAGTGGCGGTAACATACTAATCTTGGAGTATCCACACTCTAAGTGGCGTGATCACTCACCTATTCTTCCATCTCCATAAGTTTTCTATTCTCAAGCTTTGTTTCTTCTTCCTAGTTCTTGTTCCAGCTTAATTGTTTTTCAATTCTGTTCGGTACCTTTGCTGTATTTTCAATTATGTTCGGTAGTTTCCTATCTTTGGCTGAGTTCAATTGTTATTTCTTCAATTCTTGTTGATCCGATCGGTCATCGGTAGTCGATGACGTCAGCAGCAGAGAACCACGTGGACCACTCGCAGGGTGACACGTGGACCAGGTGGCAGAGAGATCAGGGAGGCGATCGCCAAGAGCGGTGATCGGGGGGGTCAGTAACCAAGTGACCACCGACAGATCAGGCGGCAGAGAGGTCAGGGGACAGATCACCCAGAGCGGTGATCGGTGGTCAGTAGCCAAGTGGCCACCAACAGACCAGTTCCCAGACTCACGCCTGGGGGCAGAACGCGAGAAGCAAATAGAGTGCTGATCAGTCATCGGGGTTTCGTGTTACACGCAGTTAAACTGGGACTGAGGTTCCCAGCGAGAGCGTTACGCATGAACCTCGCTTGAGCACATCTCAGGGAATCGCGCACGAGAGTGGCCTGAGGGAGTTAGTAAACCGATCAGTGATAGGTGACTCCCTCAACCCATTACGTGCGTAAAGGGTAAGCTGTCCACGCAGAGAGCAACGCTTGGTGAGTGTGCCTAGATCGGCCACACCTGGCGTTCTCCTGAAAGTATGCGATTTACCCAGATGAAAGAAATATGCTAAGTTACTCCACAAGGGAATAACTTAGCACACAAAGAGAAGCGCTAGAGCCCTTCCAGTAAGTGACACGTGTGTGGTTAGATGTGAGTCGCATGCCTCCACGTGTCATCATCTGAGAGGGGTGCGGTCCAGATAAAGGTGCACTCCGTACCGCTAAAGGTACAGACAAGTGCAGCCAAGCGCAGAGACGCGCGCACACGCACAGACACCCACGCTCTACTGATTCTGGAGGTACATTGTCTCTGAAAAGCGTAACAGGGTTCTGACACATGCCAAAAAAGCATAACAGAATTCTGTTATGCCCAGAAGCAGAGAGAGAGACATAAAAATAGAATCAGGGGAGAGATTGGGGGATGCGAAAAATAGAGAGCAAGAGTTTTTGACACACACTACCAGTTTTCTCATTTTGGTGGTTCTGTGGTCTAACTTGATCGTCGGAGTGCAAACGGCCGCTAGAGGCGCCATCTGTGTGTTTTGCAGGTCACGTTCGGAGATTCAAGAGAAGGTTCTGAGGGTGATTTTGCAGAGAACGCAGTCGCGTAGACGGGACAGAGAGTGCTACAAAGCGATTCCTCCACGTTCGAGTTGCCGGCAGCACCACTTGTGATTGTGATTCAATTTGAAAAAACATGGACTTCCATGTGAGCTTTGGTTCGGTGCAAAGTCTTGGTGAGTTATTGAAGTAGAACCTTGTACCGTCCCGTTCCCGGGCGTTGACTAAGTCAAGGTCAAAGTCAACACCAGGGGTCAAAGTCAACACGAGGCGTTGCCTAGGTGAAGAGACGCCAAGTGCCAGCGTCGTCCAGAAGGTGCGTCGCCAAGGCAAGGCGTCGCCTAGGTAAGGCGTCGCCTAGGTGAAGGCGTCGCCCAACCAGGGCGTCGCCAGGTCAAGCAGTACTAAAGCCAGGCAATCACAGTGTAGTTCCCCGATACCCATGGGTAGGAAAGACCATGGAGGGAGCGACGCCGTGGGAAGGCCTCAGGTCCCGATAGCCCGGGCAGCGATAAAGAAAAGGAAAGGTGGCTTCAAGGCCATAGTGATAGCACCAGTATAGGGCAGCCTGACTCATGAAGTACCCCTGCCGCCCCAGAGACACCTTTGGGACAGATACGACCCAAGAGGAAGGTCACGCCCAGGGTAGACGGGTGCAGGGTACGAGAGGAGGGTAGATACGCTCTCAAAGTAAGTGACTAGATGATTTGGCGCATGAGTTGGCACCCAAAAAGTCACCCCTAGCACAGTAGCACTCCCAAGAAGGAGGACTCACACGTAAAAATGTCCCCAGGTGGGCAGAAACGCCCCCAGATGGGGTCACGGCGTCGTGAGGCCCTCCACGTGTACGACAACCATGTCAGAATAGAAACACCCTTTAGTCAGGTGCCAGGTAATTAAAGTCATTCAATACAGTTTCCATTTCGAGCATTCAGGTACTATAATGGCTCCCAAGCGTTTCAACGTCTTAAATGCGCTACGTTTTCTAATTAGACACGCTGATTGAGTGCGTTACATTTGTAATTAAAGGTGCTTTAAGGCGCTTTAAATGCTTGGGTAGTTTAAATAGCGCTGGGAATGTTGGAAAGGGGGTTCGAACTTTTGGCAAATTGACCAGAACTATCTAGTTGCTTGCTCGTGCTTTGAGACTACGGACAGGGGACTGGGGACAGATCTTTGCCTGAGGGAGAAAGCACACACACACATATACATAGTTCTTTTTACCACCTTCAGAGTGCCATACGCGGTGCTCAGAGACAGAGGTGCACAGTTTTGGTGTTTCTTGCTGGCTGACTTGAGCGTCGGAGTGCAAACGGCCGCTAGGGCGCCTCTTTGTCCTCTCTTTTGCAGGAATCCACGGGTAACCAGTGGGAAGGAGTCCCTAGCTAACGGTTGAGGTCGCGCACGAAGACGTCCCGGTCAACCGGACGGAACAAACCTTGATCCAATTCTAATTAAAGTGCCAATTCATGACCAACTCAAGTTGTTCCTAAGAATGTCAAAGAATCATGTATTATTGCTATTGCATTGACATCACAAGACCCCCCTTTCCTTTAGTAAGGAACACGACGACAAGGTGGCCATTCGTCCTTGCCTTCCTGGGGAATCTTTCTGTGTTGATGACGCAGGAAACAACGGCCACCCCTTCTGCTTTATCTACACAACCGCATTCAAAAAGGTCAAGCTCAGATTCCCTTTTACTCGCTTTGAGAGGGAGCTTCTAACCGAGCTTGACATTGCCCCTGCTCAGCTGCACCCTAATGGCTAGGCGTTCGTCAGGGCATATCAAATTATTTGCGCACACCTAGGCCACCCAGCCTCTGTAGATGTATTCCTATTTCTGTTCGAAGCCAAAAACCCGGGGGATTGTCTGTGGGTGAGCCTTAATGGGATTGCTGGGAGGTCCATCCTCTCAATCTTCCAACAATCTTACAAGGACTGGAAGGGCAAGTTTGTCCACGTGTGTTGCAACGATAGGGATCCTACCCTTCTTGATGGATTCCCCTTGTACTGGGTTAACAAGGGGAAGAAGGAGTCCAAGGACACCTTTCGGAAGGCTAGGAGTCCAGAGAAAATGGGGGAGCTTGACAAAGACTTGTGCAGCTTCTGGAAAGAATTGGCCTCCTCCAACACCATTTTGGCCACCCCCTCGATCATCAAGTTTGAATTCCATGAAAGTCAACTAGACTATAGGTCTGCCCTCCCTTCTTCTCCTAATTTCTCCTTTTGTGTTAAGCTGACACTTCACTCTTTATCAAATTTGTTTGTATTACACTAGCATTCCCATTGCTTGCTTTCCTATGCATCATTAATTGCTCGGACTGGATTGATTGGCAAATATTGATCTCTGTGTGCAGATACGATGTTGGGGAAGGAGCACATGGCCAGGCTACGCTCTATAGTCAAACGTCACAAACTCGCAGCGGGCTCTCAAACCGTCCCCAATTCAGTTGCAGAAGCTGTTGCCGCCCTGGGCGAGTCCCCTCCAGCGGGCTCACCTTTCCCTGCCACTCTTCCTGCTCCTGAGAGGAAAAAGCTACCACCAAAAAGGGCCAAAAGGAAGAATCCTACAGTGGTATCGGACGAAGGAGAGGACGAGAGCACTGAGGATGGGCTCGTTTGCAAAAGGAACAGAGCGACCACAACTGAGCCACCAGCGGTCGAAAGCATAGGCCCAAACTATGTAGATGATTCCCGAGGGCCTCCATACCTTTTGAGAGCGCAGGGGATGCTCTCCCATCGAACACCTCAGCTGCTAGGGGTGCTCAAGAGGAAGTTGTGGGTGCCCAATTATCCCCCCAACCTGCAGTGGAGTCAACCGTCCCACCACCATGCCCTGATGCTCCCCTCGCCGTCCAATCTCCTGAGGGTGGTGGGGAGAACCAGCCCTTAACGCCTCTTCCAATCCCAGCTCTTCCAACCCCCGTCGAGGAAGTCTTGAAGGCCCACGCCGCTCATCTTAGCGCCATAACTACTGAGTGCATGGAGAAACGTCTTCACAAGATGATGGGTGAGGCTCTACGGGATTCCTTAAGCCAATATGAGTTCGAAGCTAGTACTGCGAGGGCCCAAGTTCAAAAACTTAAGTGTGACATTACGATGCGGGGACTGGAGTTTTCGCGGCTAGAGAATGCCCTGAGGGACGAGCTGCGGAGCGAGCGCAAAAGTAGCACTAAGCTACGCCAAAAGCTCAATGACAAACTCTTAGAGGCCGTCGAACTCGAGAACAGGCTCGTGCCTCAGCGGGAAAAGATAGCTGACCTGGAGGAGACCCTCAAGGCTAAAAAGGCCTATGTGGATAAGATTGAGGCCAAGTCAATCGAGAGGGAGGTCCTCCTGGGCAAAGTTAAAGTGGACAGGGAACAAAAAGCCAAGGAACTGAGCGAGTCAGCATCAAAGCTTGTCGGGGCGCTCAAGGAGAACGAAAAGATAAAGACGCAAATTGAAGAACTCGACCTCAGCGCCGCGAACGTTCTGACTTCAGGATTTGGTGCCGCCTTGGAGCAGTTTGCTTGCGCTTACCCTGACTTGGACCTCTCTCAGTTGTCGGTTTGCCACGAAGTGGTAGATGGCAAAATTGTACCCTCAGATTAACATTTCCACTCGCCACTCTGTTTGAAACATTCTGAAAACTTACATATTCGACCTCCGTTTATGTGTAATGAATCTATTTGCAATGACTTTCTTTTCATCTGAACTGCTTTGATACATATAAATATGCACATGGCTTTGCCCTTGTCTGTTGTGTAGTTATCTGATCTTCTTGTCTTAAAGAAATCAACTTAGCACGAGCCGGTGCTTAATTATGTGAAAATCAACTTAACTGAACAAACCATTAGCTTGTAGCATAGCATTTAATGCAAGATCACTTACTAGGTAGTAGGCTTGGGTCAGTCCTATTATCTGAAATATCGTTCGCCTATACTGCAAAGTGTTATGCACATTTCGGTGTCGTCGCCTAAGAACCTTGCTCACTTAGTTCTCGCCGTGCATCTTTCCTTTCGAGCTTCACCCACAAAGTCGTAGGCTTCCGACGACGCCATTCTTTCTTGAACTGAAACACCTTTGTTTGACTGGAGGAAAAGCTGGCTTTCGGATCTCCCTCTATCTTGCCTGAGTTTTGGGAATAATGACTTAGGTGGTGAGGTGTCCTCTGCGAACCTTCCCCAACCATCCACCCCTGACCTTTCAACTTCATCTTGGCTGAACTCTCCCTAGTGCTTCAACTTACCCAGGGGTTACATCTCCTCTTCCCTTGATGCGCCGGGAATTTTTTCTAAACCGTTCTTGCCTGAACTCGCTCAAGGCGAGGAGGACTTTCTCTGGTGCCTCTACCTTGCCCAGGGGTTACATCTCCTCTTCCCGGATGCACTGAGGGCTTTGTAATCTGTTCTTGCCTGAATTCGCTCAAGGCGAGGAGGACTTTCTCTGGTGCCTCTACTTCGCCCAGGGGTTACATCTTCTCTTCCCCTAGATGCACTGAGGACTTTGCAATCCGTTCTTGCCTGAACTCGCTCAAGGCGGGGAGGACTTTCTCTGGTGCCTCTACTTTGCCCAGGGGTTGCATCTCGTCCTCCCCGGATGCACTGAGGGCTTTGTAATTTGTTCTTGCCTGAACTCGCTCAAGGCGAGGAGGACTTTCTCTGGTGCCTCTACTTTGCCCAGGGGTTGCATCTCCTCCTCCCCGGATGCACTGAGGGCTTTGTAATCTATTCTTGCCTGAACTCGACCAAGGCGAGGAGGACTTTCTCTCATCTCATCTACACTCGTGTCGAGGCGAGGAGGTCTTTTTAAATCTTTTCTCGCCAGAACTAAAAACTTTATACTCGCGCCTCCAATTACCAGATGGCGATGAGGGCTTAAAACTTTATGCTTGTGCCTCAGATCGCCAGACGGCGATGAGGACTTAAAACTTTATACTTTAAAACTTTGTACTGGATGTGTACGATCTGAATTCACCGTTGCTTCAAATTACACAAAGGCGATGAAATCTCTTTCCGAAACTTTATGTACCGTCCCGTATCCGGGCGTTGACAAAGTCAAGGTCAAAGTCAACGCCAGAAGTCAAAGTCAACACAAGGCGTCGCCTAGATGAAGAGACGCCAAGTACCAGTGTCGCCAAGAGGAAGCGTCGCCAAGGCGAGGCGTCGCCTAGGTGGAGGCGTCGCCTAGGTGGAGGCGTCGCCCAACCAGGGCGTCGCCAAGATCAAATATCATTAAGTCGAGGCAGTCACAGCGCGGTTCCCCGATGCCCATGGGTAGGAAAGACCAAGGAGGGAGCAACGCCGTGGGAAGGCCTCAGGTCTCGATAATCCGGGGTAGTGATAAAGAGAAGGAAAAGGTGGCTTAAAGGCCATAGTGATAGCACCAGTGTAGGGCAACCTAACTCGTGAAGTACCTGTACCGTCCCGTACCCGAGCGTTGACAAAGTCAACGTAAAGGTCAAAGTCAACGTAAGGCGTCGCCTAGTTGGAGGTGACGCCAAATACAGGCCTCGCCAAGAGAAAGCGTCGCCTAGCAGGGCGTCGCCGAGATAGGGCGCCGCCCAACTGGGTGTCGCTAAGATGGAATGACACAAGGGCAAGGTGACCACAGCGCTGCTCCCCGATACCCATGGGTAGGAAAGACCATGGAGGGGGCGACGCCGTGGGAAGGCCCTAAACCCTGGATAACCAGGGAACAGTAATAAAGAGAAGAGAAAGGTGGCTTCAAGGCCATAGAAATAGTGCCAGTATAGAGCAACCTGCCTCGTGAAGTGCCCCTGCCTTCCAGAAACGCCCTTGGGATAGATACGACCCAGGAGAGGGGTCACGCCCGGGGGCAGCCAGGCACAGGGCACGAGAGGAAGGTAGATACGCTCTCAAAGTGAGTGACTAGATGATTGGGGGCAGGAGTTGGCACCCAAAAAGTCACCCCTTGCGCAGTAGCACTCCCAGGCAGGAGGACTCACACGTAGAAACGTCCCCAGCTGGGCAGAAACGCCCCCAGATGGGGTCATGGCGTCGTGAGGCCCTCCACGTGTACGACAGCCAGGTCATAATAGAAACACCCTTTAGTCAGGTATCGGGTAATTAAAGTCATTTAGTACAGTTTCTGTTTCGAGCGTTTAAGGTACTATAAAGGCTCCCAAGCGTTTCAACGTCTTAAATGCGCTACGTTTTCTAATTAGACACGCTGATTGAGTGCGTTACATTTGTGATTAAAAGCGCTTTAAGGCGCTTTAAGTGCTTGGGTAGTTTAAATAGCGCTGAGAATGTTGGGAACAGGGTTCGAACTTTTGGCAAATTTTCCAGAGACACTCTAGTTGCTTGCTCGAGCCTTGAGGTTACGCACAAGGGACTAGGGAAAGATTGTTTGCCAGAACGAGAATATACACAGAATACACAGTCCATTTTTAAGACCTTCAGAGTGCCATACGTGGTGCTCAGAGACGGAGGTGCACAGTTTTGGTGTTTCTTGCTGGCTAACTTGAGCGTCGAAGTGCAAACAGCCGCTAGGGTGCCCTTTTGTCCTCTTTTTGCAGGAATCCACAGGTAACCAGTTGGAAGGAGTCCCTAGCTGACGATTGAGGTCGCGCACGAAGACGTCCCAGTCAACTGGACGGAACATTTGGCGCCCACCGTGGGGCCTGATATAAAACATTGGTCCCATCGCAAGTTCGAAAAGTCTATCAAGTCACGATCGCATTTGAGGAAACAGTGAAGAATGGCCAGGTCGTGAAAGTGGGCACGACGGAGGAGCCCATGATTGTGTATGCCTTTAGGAAAGGCGTATGTCCTGGCCCTTTTGCGAATCTATTATTCGCAACCGACCAAGGACTTTTGCTGAAATACGGCGTCAGGCGGTGGAGCATATCGCCTCTGAAGGAGAGGTGTGCGAGAAGCGCACCAGCGTGGTACCTTCGCGCCCGAGAGTGCAAACTCGAGCTCAGCCCGTCAGGGTCAATGAGACCACGACGGGGAGGAAAAAGCCAGAGGGGAGACGCCCCTATGAGACCAGGAAACCCCAGCCCAAGGGTCCAGCAGGAGGGGATCGCCCAGTCAGAGAGAGGGCGAGACCGGCGAGGTACAACTTTGTGGTGGAGCTGAAGGACCTGATCGCCGTGCCTAATATAGCTGAGAGGCTGAGGCGACCGGCGAAAACTGACAAGGTGTTAGGGCCACGGAAAGACTCCTGGTGCGAGTTCCACGTGGCTTTCGGTCATCACATTGACAACTGTCTCTCGTTGGGTTATCAGCTTGATGAGCTGGTGAAGAGCGGGTTTCTGAAGGATTACGTCGCAGAACCCGCCACGACCGCCGCCCTGCCGGCGCCAACAGAGGAGCAAGAACACGAGATGCCTGTACTTGGCGAGGTCCACACCATTGCTGGAGGTTTTTCCGGCGGGGACCCACCGCCTCCCAGCGGAAGAAATATGCGAGGGGGGTCAATTCAATCGAAGAGAGAATCTCGGGTGAGCCATGGGAGTCGGACCTCGTGTTCACGAGAGGAGATCTCCAAGATGTCGTACCCCACGACAACGTCCCCGTTGTCATCTCAGTCGTCACAGCCGGAAAAAAGGTGCATAGGGTTCTGGTTGATCAGGGAAGCTCAGCAGACGTCATGTTCTTGTCGACATTCAAGAAGCTGCGATTGTCCCCTGACCTTCTGAGGCCCTACAGAGGCTGCCTATATGGGTTCGCAGACAACCAAGTGGAAGTCCGAGGCTACTTGGAACTGCGGATGACATTCACAGATGGGGAAGCCTCGCGCACCGAAAGCATACGATACTTGGTCGTGAACACTCATTCCGCCTACAACATCTTGTTGGGGAGACCGGCGCTGAATAGGATCAATGCGGTATCCTCCACACGTCATATGAAGATGAAGCTACCAGACCTTAGTGGCAAGGTCATAGTTATCAACTCGGATCAAGAGGAAGCGCGGAAGTGTTATGAAAACAGCTTAAAATCGAAGAAGAGCATGTTCATGGTGTTTGAACGACTGCCAAGTGTCGATGCGACGATGATAGAGGCAACGCCCTCCGGGTCAACGCCTGTTGAGGCCACGCCCGTGGGGGCGACGCCCGAGGTAGATACACTGACCCGACGATACGGCGCCCGTGGAAGAGGTGGCGCCCATTCAGGGTAATAGCGGGGATCAACAGGCGGCTAACGCCGTGGAGAGGGAGATTGGCGGCAAGAGGTTTAAACTAGGGCGTCTGCTGGGCCAAGAAGAACAGGAGGCGGTGGTAGAGGTGATCTCACGCCATTTGGACGCCTTCGCGTGGTCTGCCTCGAACATGCCTGGCATCGATCCTGATTTCTTATGCCATCACCTCAGCATGGACGCCACGGTTCGCCCCGTGCGCCAAAGGAGGAGAAAGTTCAATGAAGAGAGGTAGCTGGTGGTACGCGAAGAAACGCAGAAGCTGTTGAGGGCTGGCCACATCAGGGAAATCCAATACCTCGAGTGGCTAGCCAACGTCGTTCTAGTAAAGAAGGCGAATGGGAAGTGGAGGATGTGCGTGGACTTCACAAACCTAAACAAGGTGTGCCCAAATGACTCGTACCCGCTGCCCAGCATTGACGCGTTAGTAGATAGCGCCTCCGGCAGCAAGGTGCTAAGTTTCCTAGATGCTTTCTCGAGGTACAACCAGATTAAAATGCACCCGAGAGACGAAAGCAAAAGCGCATTCATGACGGAAACCAGCAGTTATTGTTACAAGGTGATGCCTTTCGGCTTGAAAAATGCGGGCGCCACCTACCAAAGGCTGATGGA
This sequence comes from Phaseolus vulgaris, assembly GCF_000499845.2. Taxonomy (NCBI): domain Eukaryota; kingdom Viridiplantae; phylum Streptophyta; class Magnoliopsida; order Fabales; family Fabaceae; genus Phaseolus; species Phaseolus vulgaris. The sequence goes on from NC_023757.2 coordinate 22,609,251, forward strand.
CAAGGTCCTAGCACCTATGTTAGGAAGAAACGTATACGCCTACGTGGATGATATGGTAGTGGCGTCGAAAGATAGGGCACAGCATGTGGCTGACCTGGAGGAATTATTCGTCACTATATCCAAGTACCGCCTCAAACTAAACCCCGAGAAGTGTGTCTTTGGGGTAGAGGCCGGGAGGTTCCTAGGTTTCATGCTCACGGAGAGGGAGATAGAGGCGAATCCCGAAAAATGCGCAGCGATCATCGCCATGCGTAGCCTGATGTCAGTAAAGGAAGTACAGCAGCTGATGGGGCGGATGGCGGCGCTCTCGAGGTTCGTTTCTGCCAGAGGAGAGAAGGGGAACCCATATTTCCAGTGCCTTAAGAGGAATAGTCGCTTCGCATGGACGGATGAATGCGAAGCGGCTTTCATCAAGCTAAAAGAATACCTGGCGGCGCCATCGGTCCTCTGCAAACCGATAGAGGGCGTGCCTCTCTGACTGTATTTCACGGTGACGGAACGAGCTATCAGCTCTGTGTTAGTCCAAGAACAGGACCAGATTCAAAGACCTATCTACTTCGTAAGGAAGGCCCTACAAGGTGCGGAGATGAGGTACCAAGCATTGGAGAAGGCAGCGCTGGCGGTGGTGTTTTCCGCCAGGAGGCTTCGTCATTACTTCCACAGCTTCACGGTGGCAGTGATGACCAACCTCCCCATACAGAAGGTACTGCAGAAGCCCGATGTAGCTGGAAGGATGGTGCGCTGGGCGGTGGAACTTTCAGAATTCGACATCCAGTATGAGCCCAGAGGATCCATCAAAGGGCAGGTATACGCAGATTTCGTTGCAGAACTCTCGCCCGGAGGCGAACAGGAGGTGGAGGCAGGCTCACAGTGGTCGCTCTCAGTGGACGGCTCTTCCAACCAGCAAGGAAGTGGTGCGGTAATAGTCTTGGAAGGACCAGACGGTGTACTGATCGAGCAGGCCCTGCGCTTCGCTTTCAAAGCCAGCAATAATCAGGCTGAGTATGAAGCCCTGATTGCAGGAATGCTTTTAGCCAAAGAGATGGGCGCGCGGAACCTCTTAGTGAAGAATGACTCTCAACTAGTTACAGGGCAAGTGTTGGGTGAGTTTCAGGCGAAAGACCCGCAGATGGCAGCATATTTAAGGTACGTCGAATCGCTAAGAGGAGCCTTCAGTGCTCTTGAACTGGTGCATGTCCCAAGGGAGCAGAATGCCAGAGCTGACCTGCTCGCCAAGTTGGCCAGCTCAGGCAAGGGGGGCAGGCACAGGACTGTAATCCAAGAGAGGCTTAAGGCTCCGAGGAAATTCATAGAGGATAACAGGGTGGATGTCCTCCACATAAGCGCCGCGAGAGGAAGGCCAAGAAGTCATCGTTCCTTGACTCAGGATACATTGAGGGCACCTCACATTAGTGTATACACGGACACGCCCGAAGGAGGGAGGCGAGCGCAGATACATGTTTTAGCCGAAGGAGACACCTTGATGACCCCATACAGGCAGTACCTGGCGGATGGGGTTCTCCCAGTGGAGCCTGAAGAAGGTAAGAAGGTTAAGAGAAATGCGGCAAGGTACACCCTGATAGACGGAGTGTTGTTCAGACACGGTTTCACTCACCCTATCTTAACATGCGTAAGCGGCGACGAGTGTACCAGAATAATGACGGAGCTCCACGAAGGCGTTTGTGGGAGCCATGTAGGCGAAAGGTCCTTAGCTTCTAAGGTGGTGCGCGCAGGGTTTTATTGGCCAACAATAAAGGAAGATTGCGTGCGACACGCCCAGCGTTGTAAGCAATGTCAAAAACACGCAGACTGGCACAAGGCGCCGCCAGAGGAGCTGCGATCCATATACAGCCCATGGCCTTTCCATACCTGGGGGATCGACATCCTAGGCCCGTTTCCGTTGGCGATAAGGCAGATGAAGTACTTGATCGTCGCCATCGAGTACTTCACCAAGTGGATAGAGGCGGAGCCCGTGGCCCAGATCACTGCGCACAAAGTCCAACACTTTGTGTGGAAGAATATTGTGTGCCGTTTCGGCGTACCTAGGCGGCTGATATCCGATAACGGAACCCAGTTCGCCAGTTAGCAGTTGAGAAACCTATGTGCTGAAGTAGGCATCAAGCAGGTGTTCGCATCAGTTGAACACCCCCAGACTGATGGGCAGGTAGAGTCAGCAAACAAAGTTTTGCTGAGAGGGCTAAAGAGAAGGCTGGAAAAGGCCAAAGGAGCGTGGGCGGAGGAGGTGCCAAGGATCGTGTGGGCATACCACACCACGCCCCAATCTTCCACCATGGAGACGCCTTTCAGCTTGGTGTATGGGTCGGACGCGATGATCCCAGTTGAGATTCACGAAAGCTCACCACGTTTCCAAAACTTCGTGGCGGAAGAATCCAACGAAGTAAGGCGGGTGAACCTAGACCTACTGGACGGAGCCAGGGAGGAAGCCAGAATAAAGGCCGAAGCAGTAAAGAGAAGAGTAGAGCGACAATACAGCTCTAAGGTAAAGCCGCGGCAGTTTCAGATTGGCGACCTAGTTATGAGGAAGGCTCATCCATACGAGCTGGAGAATAAGCTGTCTCCCAAGTGGACCGGACCCTTCAGAATTACCGAGGCTAAGGGCAACGGTTCGTACAACCTAGAGACCTTGGAGGGGGGTCCCATCCCACGCAGCTGGAATGCAGCCAACTTAAAATTTTATTTTAGTTGACTTATGTAAGCAGCCATGTAACAATTTAGTTGAAGGGGACACTCTTTTTCCCTCTCGGGGGTTTTTTAATGAGGTCACCCGAATAAAAGAAAAAACAAGTTTGAGAAAAAGCCGTGCCTTGGTTTTCAGCCTTTACTTTTCTCCGTTTGAAGTAGTGTGAGGCGTCGCCAAGTCAAGGCGTCGCCTAGGTGAAGGCGTCGCCGAGAGAGAAGGCGTCGCCTAGGTGAAGGCGTCACCAAGAGAGAAGGCGTCGCCAAGAAGACAGGTGTCGCCTGAGTACAGGCGCCGTTGAGGAACATGAAGAAGGAAAATCGCACAATATACGAAACGTATGCAAAGTAAAGCGGCGTTGCAAAAAATCAAGTATGGTATAGAAAAGTTGATGTTACAAGCAATGTTCGATACAAATGGGCGTAATGCAGTTAGGGCCAATATTACAACTCATGCAAAACAAAAACGAACCACTTCTCAGTGGCCATCGGAGTCAGCACTGAAGGAAGACGAAGCCCTGATCCCAGCCCGCAGAGCTCGGGTAAGTCGTATCCTCCTCTCTTGGTCTTTTTTCGAACCTGCACCAAGGGAGATAAATGTGTCAGAGACACCATGAAGCAAGACATGCACAAATAGAAAGCAATAAAGGCCAAAGTTTCTAGGGCAGTGACTCATACATATGTACTTTTCGAGAGTTCCAGCGTTGAACTCCAAGCTGATCAAGGTGGCGGAGTCAAAACTTCCCGCCTCAGCAAGAATCCGGCAAGCCACCTGGTCATTCGGAGCCAGCTTCTTGAAGGGTTTGGTTTTGAGAACCCTCGCCTCCCTCACCCAATACAGTGGAAAACCATCCAGGGCGTTGGGAACGAGGTTAGTGCAGCAGATCTTCAAGAACCGGCCTTTCCACCCGGTGAATGAGTTTTGGAAGGGTGTTAGGAGAACTCTTGATGAGAATCAACTAAAGGTGGCTTTTTATAATGAAGAACAAGATCATTCGCCTTCATATTTAAAGTTTTACTTGTTAATCTTTGCAAAAGATAAAGCCCAAGCCCAAGCCCAAGAAGGCCAAAGCCCACAAAAGCCCAAAGTCCATCCCATGAAGGGCAAGGCCAAGTATTAAATAAATATTGTTTAGAAAGGTGCTTAGAGGGAAACATTAGAAACCTCTATTGTTAAAGCATCTTTTAGTCTTTAGTTAGGAGTCTTAGGGGGGGGGGTGTTAGTAGATAGGTGTAGGAGTAGAAAAGGAGGTGCCAAAGTGAAGGAAGAGGTCACACCTTCCTCATGCTTTGTTTTAGGCGCAAATTCTAGAAGCTTTTTGGGAGGGAGTTTTTTTGAATTTGTGTAGCTTATATTTCAGCACCTTAGGCTATAAATAGAGGTGCTCTCTTTGTATTTTTCAGATTGGAATTAATCTAAGAAAACTCTACTCAAATTTTGAGTGAACTTTGGAGAGCATTTGGAGCCTTCTTCTCTAGTCTTATCTTGATGGATCAATGGAGTCCTCAAGTGGCCGCATCACTCTTATCTAGGAGCATTCCACACTTCTAGTGGCGAGATCATCCAACATCCTTCCATCTTCATGAGCACTCTCTTCTCCTTCCTTTCTTCTCTTTCAATTGTTCATGTTGTCTTGTGTTCTTGAGTTTTTTTGGTTCAGTTTTTCTGTTTTTCCAGCACCTATGTTCTGTTCTTGCCTTTTAATTTCAATTTTGTTCGGTTCCTTTTAGTTTCTCTTCTTTTTTGGTTCAATTTGACTAAAATTGGTTCATCCAAATGAGTTTGGGATTTGGTACTAGTTTTTGGTGAGTTCTTATCTTAGAACAAATGATCCAACTCTAAGAAAAGTGCCTCTATAATGTCCAACTCAAGGTGATTCCTAAGAAGGTCAAGAACCTTTCTCTATGTGGCTAGTGGAATCACATCATGTGGTATCATGAGTCTTAGGTTCTTCTTGTTTAATTGTTGAGTTGTGTGCACTTTATTTTCAAGAGCTCTTTAATTTCTTGCAATTTAAGTTTCTGTTTTAGATTTTTTTTACTTGAGTATTCTTGCTGTTTTTCTTTTACACCAAGTGCTTGTGAAAAGGTTTATGGCACTCATTCTTCTTATGAGTATGGTTGCTCTTTTGGAATGGTATTATCCTTCCTAGAGTTTACCTTAAGCTTCCTTTCACTTGTTGTTAAAATTTGTGATGTGTCTTTTAATTTTGTAATCATGTCAAGTTTTGTCTTAGTCATGTTATTCCATAATTGTCATTACTTCTAGTAGTACTTTTATTGCTTTGATTGTTTCTTGCTTTGGTGTCATATAATTTTCTGAATTGATATTGATCCTTTGTGCATTTTCTTTTTAGAATTGAGTTCATACTTGTATTCTAGACCTATACAAGTTCCAATACATCATTTTCTATTATGTCTTTGCTAGTTCATCATCCTGTTTTTTATTCCTATTAGGATTCTTCTGTTTCTGAAAAAAAGTGCTTACTGTTTTTCCTTATTGCAATTGATTTACTTACTGGAAAATTCTGAAATTCTGGATTTGAGATATTAAAAGTGTTAGAAAAGAATAGAAAAAAGAATCATTAAAAAATACGAAGTACACAAAAAATGATAAATAAAATAAAAAAAGTGTACATTTCTGCCGAAAAAAATACGGTAATCTGGCAGCGATTTTGAAAAATTTATTTCTCTCAATTGGCTTACTGTTTTTAATTGATTCCAGTGCCATTATTGAGTTAACATCTTGAAGTTTCTGTGGTTTAAATTTCATAATCCAGTTCGCTCTACATCATTCCAGTTAAATCGGTGAATATCAAGCACAGTTTGCATTTTAAAAAACATTTTCCAGTAGCTAATTTTTTGTTTTCTTCATCTACTCTAGTGCTTTTCCTTAAGTATTCTTTTGTGTGCCTACTTTTCTCATTGAGTTCTTTATTTTCTTGATTGTCTTTCATTCTTACTCTTTGAGTTTGTCTTACATATAGTTTTCCTTTTGCAATTACCTTTCCTTGCTTATACCTTTTCTTGTTTGTCTTTATTGTTTCATTGGTTTTGTGGTGGTTGCTCTTGAGATTGGTGTGCTTGCTTTGACATATTTCATTTGAGGATTCCAAGGCCTCAAGATCAGATTGGTGCAAGAACATTATTTGTTTCATTGCCATAGCTCACTGTTTTCAGCCTCATTTCACTTCGGTAGTTTCATTGCCATAGCTCACTGTTTTTGCTAATTTTGTTTCTTAACTTGTTTGTTGTTTTTGTGTGTTTGCTGTTTTTAATTACAAATGGCTGGATTTTCAAGTGATGCATCATACAAGCAGAATTCTCCTTCCAAAGCTTCAATCCTTTGTGAATTACATGAAGCACAAAGAACTATTAGACGCTTGGAAGAGAAAATGCAAAAGATGGAGGTCCAACAAGCTAGACCATCTCCTTCTATCCATGATGGGCATCATTCACATAGACCTTCAACAAGAGGTTCTTCCAATGACATAGGCCGTGAAGAGGACCATAGGAGAAGGAGAACTCCACCCCAATTCCTTGGACATAGACATCACAACCAAGGGGAGAGACCTCACTACGGCAATGGTTACTACCAAGATGCAAAGGCTAGGCTACCTTCGGTCAAGCTTCCTTGTTTTAATGGCTCTAGTGATCCTAATGTATATTTAGATTGGGAGGCTAAGTGTGAACAAATATTTGAGATCCATGAGATCCAAGATGAGCATAAGCTTAAGCTAGCCACCCTAGAGTTTAGTGATTATGCCATGAAATGGTGGCATGGAATTGTAAAGGACATTATCTATCACAAGGGTCCTCCCGTGGACTCTTGGAACTCTTTAAAGGATCAAATGCGCGCTAGATTTGTGCCCCCACATTTTAGGAAAGACCTCATGTTGAGACTCCAACGGTTTCAACAAGGCACGCTAAATGTGGATGAATATTATAAAGAGCTAGAGACGCTTGTGCTTAAAATTGAATTAGAAGAAAGTGAGGAAGCTATGATTGCTAGGTTTGTGAGTGGTCTTAGGAAGGATATTCAAGACATTGTTGAGTTACAAGAGTATTCATCAGTGGGCTCTTTAGTTCATCTTGCAATGAAGGTGGAAGCCCAACTTGCTAAGAAAAATCTTTCAAAAATGCTTCCAATGATGGATACTACTCCAAGTCTTGGAGAAACAAAAATTCTTTTTCTAAACATCCTTCCAAAGATTCTTCTTTCAAACCCAAGGATCCTACGCCATCTACTTCTAGGCCTAAATCCCCAATTAAATCGTCTAGTCAAAAGTGTTTTAAATGTTTGGGATATGGTCACATTGCTGCTAATTGCCCTTCTAAACGAAGTATGTACATGCATGAAGGCATTGTAGTTAGTGAGCATGATTCCAATTCACCTAGGCATTCTTCACCTAGACCATCAAGTGAAAATGAGAGTGAAAGTCCTTGTGAAGGTGACTTATTGATGGTAAGACGTATGTTGGGCACAATTCCAAAATCTTTGAATGATACTCAAAGAGAAAATATTTTTCTCACCCGATGTCTTATCAACAACAAGTTATGTTCCTTGATTATTGATGGGGGAAGTTGCACTAATGTGGCTAGTACAAGAGTTGTGGAGAAGTTAGCCTTACCCACTATCTCTCATACCAAGCCCTACAAATTACAATGGCTTAGTGAAGTAGGTGAAATCATGGTGAATAAACAAGTCCTCATTAACTTTGAAATAGGAAAATATAAAGATGAGGTTTTATGTGATGTTGTGCCCATGGAAGCTTCTCATCTTCTTTTAGGAAGGCCTTGGCAATATGATAGACATGTTTTACATGATGGCCTATCCAATACAATGTCTTTTTCCTTCCTAGGGCGCAAGGTTATATTAAAACCCCTCTCTCCCAAAGAGGTTCATGAGGACCAAATAAAAATGAAAACTAAAAGAGAAAATGAGAAAGAAAAAGAAGTAAGTACTACACCGAGTCACACCATTTTCTCCTCTAAATCCATCATGTTGACTCGTGCTATACCTCAAATGGACCCTCCAAGGTCTTCTTCTTCTTTATCTTCTTCATTACACATTTCAACACCACATTGGTTAAAATATGTTAGGGATGATTTTTTCATACCTCTTAATGGGTTTCACCATTTAAGAGGTCTTTTTCCCAAAAATATCATCATTCCCAAACACATTTTTCCAGCATCACCTCCTTTTCTGCAATCCCTTTGGTTCCATCTGCTAAGTCATGTATTCCTTATTCTTACACTTTTGATTGTAAAAGTAAACTGACTTTGTTATATGTTGTTCCGTCCGGTTGACCGGGACGTCTTCGTGCACGACCTCAACCGTCAGCTAGGGACTCCTTCCCACTGATTGCCTGTGGATTCCTGCAAAAAAGAGGACAAAGAGGCGCCCTAGCGGCCGTTTGCACTCCGACGCTCAAGTCAGCCAGCAAGAAACACCAAAACTGTTCACCTCCGTCTCTGAGCACCGCGTATGGCACTCTGAAGGTGGTAAGAAATAACTGTGTATTGTGTATCTGTGTTCTCTCTCTCAAGCAAAAATATTCCCCAGTCCCTTGTTCGTAACCTTGAAGCACGAGCAAGCAACTAGAAAGTTATGGTAAATTTGCCAAAAGTTCGAACCAACCCCGTTTCCAACATTCTCCGCGCTATTTAAACTACCCAAGCATTTAAAGCGTCTTAAAGCGCTTTTAATCACAAACGTAACGCACTCATTAAAGCGTTTAATTAGAAAACGTAGCGCATTTAAGACGTTGAAACGCTCGGGAGCCATCATAGTACCTGAACGCTCGAAACGGAAACCGTATTGAATGACTTTAATTACCTGGCACCTGACTAAAGGGTGTTTCTATTCTGGCATGGCTGTCGTACACGTGGAGGTCCTCACGACGCCGTGACCCCATCTGGGGGCGTTTCTGCCCAACTGGGGACGTTTCTACGCGTGAGTCCTCCTGCTCGGGAGTGCTACTGCGCTAGGGGTGACTTTTTGGGTGCCAACTCATGCCCCCAATCATCTAGTCACTTACTTTGAGAGCGTATCTGCCTTCCTCTCGCACCCTGCGCCCTGCTACCTTGGGCGTGACCTTCCTCTTGAGTCGTATCTGTCCCAAAGGCGTCTCGGGGGCGGCAGGAGTACTTCACGAGTCAGGCTGCCCTACACTGGTACTATTACTATGGCCTTGAAGCCACTTTTTCCTTCTCTTTATCGCGGCCCCGGGCTATCGGGACCTGAGGCCTTCCCACGGCGTTGCTCCCTCCATGGTTTTTCCTACCCATGGGTATCGGGGAACCACACCGTGATTGCCTTGCTTCAGCACTGTTTGATCTGGCGACGCCTTCACCTAGGCGACGCCTTGCCTTGGCGACGCTTCCTCTTGGCGATGCTGGCACTTGGCGTCTCTCCACCTAGGCGACGCCTTGCGTTGACTTTGACTCTCCAGCCGTTGACTTTGACTTTGACTTAGTCAACGCCCGGATATGGGACGGTACACAAGCCCCCTAGTCTTAAGCTGAAGACTTGTCTTCAGCGTAAAGACTAGAGCCTCGCCCACGCCGTCCACGTGCCATCCTGATGACGTGTCATTCCCTGCTGACTCAACAATTCTCGAATTGTTGACGTGACGCTCTCTGAACCCTAGGACCGCTCTCACTGATTGATTTGACCTCCTCTGAAACGATGATGATAACACCTTTTGGGCTACCCTTGATCGTGCGCCACGGGGCCCATCGCGCGGCCATCCTCCAGAGACCTTTGCGTTTCCCTTGGGCAATTGACCCTCTGACGCGTGGCACGATCCCACGGCCCTCAGTTAGCGCCTCTTGAGTTGCGAAATGTAACGTTTAAGTTACTCAAAACCCCGCGCTCACCCTACTGTTACATTCATTTTCTCTGCATCTCCGCACTGTTCATCGCCTTCAAAACCCTTTTTCTCTGCAATTGCGATTCTCTCCTTCCAGCACTCTTCTACTGCCTCCATTCTAATAGCAAAGGTACGATTTCGGGTACTCACGACTCTTCCCTTTCGTCGCATTAGATGATTTATTGAACTGCCTGGGACTGTTGTTATTCACGTATTACTGCGTCTCTCCACTTCTTCTTCCTCCTCTGATTTTTCTCGCGTGGGTGACGTTTCCTGGGGCTCTCTCCCCTTCCTGCCATGGCTACACTTGCTAAACCCTTTTTCCTCTCTTCTTTCTCCAGTTATTTGTTTACACCATGACGCGCGCGAACGCGGAGCCTGATTCCTCCCCTACGACCCCCAAGTCCAACTACAAAGCCTTCTACCCCTGGGCCCCCGACGAGCTCCTGAGCGAATGCACCAGCCTGACTTCCTTCCAGGACCTGGAAGCTCACCGTGGGGACCCCCATTTGTACAACTTTAACGCCTTCTGCCGCACACACGACGCCCACATTTCCGTCCGTCCCGGCAGGCCTGGGGAACCTGTTTGTTTGGACGACAGACTTAGAAAAGGGAAACCCTTCTTCTTCATGTACTAGACCGTGTTCAAACGCGTAGGAGTGCGTCTCCCGTTCACCCCCTTCGAACGGGAACTCCTCACTGAAATCAATACTGCCCCCGCCCAGCTCCATCCCAACAGTTGGGCATTCGTGAGGGGTTTTCAAATTCTTTGTGGACACTTGGGTATCCCCCCTTCTGTAGATGTCTTCCTGCATTTCTTTGAGGTGAAGAAGCAGGGGAAGAGCTTCTGGGTAAGCTTTTCCGGAATCGCGGGCAGGATCCTCCTCTCCCTCTTCCAAAATTCTTACAAGAACTGGAAAGGGAAGTTCTTCAGGGCGTGCAGCGCCAAGCACGATCCCACAGCTCTGGATGGCTTTCCCCTTTACTAGACGGAACGCCCTAAACTGCTAAGGGCCAAAACCCTGGAAGAGCTATCTCCCGCCGATAGGGAGGTAAGCAAAGCCTTGGCCGGGTTGGGGATCATTTTTGATACCTTGAAGCTGGTCGCTAGCGAGTACAATGCTCACGCCCTGACCACCTACTTTGGTAAGGGGGCTCACGCCTCATCTTTCTTGTTGTGAACAGTCTGCTATCGAACGTTTGTTCCCCCAGACTGTTATGCTCGTTTTATATCGTGCCATGTTACTTGCATTTCACGCCTCCCTGTGTGTTGTAATTTTGCATAGCTGCTTTGGTCCTAATTCTTGCTGTTTGGTCTGTCTTGATGTAGGATTGGTGATGGGCGCATCTAAGAGAATGATGTTGGCGAATGCAATGAAGGAGGCACGTGCCGCCAAGGCGGGCACCTCCTCCACCCCTGCTGCCGATCCGGTTCTCCCACCGACTCTGTCACCGCCCCCTCCGATCACCGCCGAGGCTCCCCTTAGTTCACCTCCGTCATCTCCACACAGCCTCGCAGCACTTCAGACTCCCCGCTCTCCTCTACCCATCGCCGCTGTTCCTCTAGCCGCGGCCTCGTCGCCGGCTCCAACCCCCCTTGACAAAGGGAAACGGGTTTTGGAGATTCTATCAGATGATGAGGACTCAGAAGGCGTGGCACCCTTCAGAAGAAGAAAATCTGCGCGGGTTCCTCTTTTGGTAGAGGCGTCGCCTCAGGGAGGGAACCCCCTCATGGATAACCCCCCAAGCGCAACCTCACTCCCTCCCATGACACTCCAAGAGGAAAGGGGCGAAGGCGCCGAATCTGCCCCGCCTCCGCCGCCGGCAGAAGCCATTGCTTCCCCTGCTTCCGTCGCTGCCGCCCCTGATTTCATCGCCATCCCTCCTCCGATTATGCATCTAATGAGGGGCTTCAGTGGCGGGACTCTGCCAGAGGGCACCGACAGGAAGGAAGGCATGCCCTTCTACTTGGGGGCCTTCTTGGCGGTGGCCCTTGAATGGCGCGCCCAGGCCAGAAACGCGGTCATGCAAACTCAAACTCTCCAGGCCTTGGAAACAAAGGCGACTACCCTGGAGGAGGAAATGAGGACCCTGGGGCGCCAGAACGAAACCTACCAAACCTCTCTGAAGCAAGCGCAAGAGTCCAAAGCAGAAACTGAGAGGCAACTGGCAGAGGCATTGGAGCTTCAGGCTGGCTTTTATACTCGTGAAGTCGCCCTCCAAGTCCAGGTAGCGGGCCTTCAGGAATTGCTCAAAGCTGATGCAGAAATTCAAAAGGACCTGAAGGACCGTTGCCGTGAGCAGGCTGACAAGACGGAGCGGATGGAGGGGGAAATGGCCACCGAAGCCAAAGCTATGGACCTTCTCCGGGCTGACTACGACAAACTACAGGTCGAGGTCAGTCGACTCCGCGTTGAGAAAGAGGCTCTGGAGAAGCAGGTGACCTCTGGGGATGCCGCCGTTGAGGAGCTAGAGAAGGAGAAAAAGTCCCTTATCCAGGAGATGGCGGGTACTTTCGAGGAGGGGTTCCAAGAGGCTCTGACCCAGGCGTCTTGCGAGAACCCTGGCATCAATATTTCGAACTGCGACCCCACACACCATGTCGTCGACGGGAAGGTCGTGCCCATGGACTTGGATGACTGAACCGCTGTCTCTCACCCGCCACCTTCACCTTCAAGCTTGATTCCTTTATTCTTTACGCTTGCCTTTGACTCTTTCTGTTTAAACTTGTAACTCTTTGAACCATCCGTACTCTTGCTACAAATTTGGGTGTTCGTATGATTGCTTTTGTGTTTTTGCCATATACGATTCTGCTTGTGCGATCTTATTCTCATCTTTTGCCTTCTTATGCTTCGGTTGTTCTGTTTGTATCATATTCGCTTCTTTGCTTCGTTGGGTGGCCTTGTATGACCGGGAAAGGTCGCGTGCCAACCCTCACGCCCATGGAGAGGCTCACCTAGTGACGCCGTATCGTCCACGGGGTGTCTCTAACACCGAAACGGTTCTCTCCCTGATTCTTAGCCCCCGGCGCCCACGCCTAAGGAGAGGCCTGCTACAGCAGTGCCGTATCGTCCCCGGGTGTCTAAAACGTCGAGTGCTTTGGGGGGGGGCCGTTCCCTCTATGGTATTTCCTTCCCATAGGTATCGGGGAACACCCTGCCGGCAATTCGCTGGTGTTTGGCGATCTCATCTCCCTCCACAGTCTTTCCTACCCGTGGGTATCGGGGAGATAACGCCAGCAACTAACTCTGCCTCCTTCACCTTCGTCTCCCTCCACAGTCTTTCCTACCTGTGGGTATCGGGGAGGCGACCCTGCTGATATTTGGGTTGGCGACGCCTGCGACGTCTCATGCCGGCCTCGTCCTTTATGTCATTCCAGGCGACGCCTCGGGCGTCTCATGCTAGTGTCGCCTCGGGCGTCATCCCTAACTTGGCATTGACTTTGACCTTGGGCTTGGTCGATGCCTGGGGGCGGCGATGAGCTCAAGGCCCTTCCCGTATCTTCCACGAGGCACTCCCTGTATAGCTGATGGGACATCCAGTCATTCAACCTGCTTTACGTGGCGCTTTCTGTATGGCTGATGGGACATCCAGTCATTCGATTTGATCCACGTGGCGCTTTCTGTATGGCTGATGGGACTCGTTCGATTTGATCCTGAATCCTACTGTGCCCCTGATCCCTTTCGACGGCGCATCGTACCATCAGGTATTCTAGTGATACGACGTGTTCTGAGCTTAACCAGGGGTGCCAGGGCAACCCTTCCATCTACTGCCACGTGGGTCGATCGTGCGGTGCATCCATTCGCGTCGTTTGGCGCTCTAACCGCTTTATTTAACTCTTCAAACTCTGAAACTATCCTCATCATTTTCCCACTCTTCATAACCTACTTACGTTCTCTCTTCTTGCACCCTTCCTTCTTGCACCCTTTCTTTCTCACGAAGGGTTGTTCCAGCATTCGCTCCCCTCGCTCGACTCTTGCATTTCCGGCAGTCCCTACACCCTTGAAACCCCTGATCTTGTTAAAGAATGTCTTCTAATGCTGCTTCGTCCAGGGTCAGTCCCAAGGATTTGTACCCCTGGGCTTCGAGTGAACTTCTTGATGAGTGTTCATGCTTACTCTCTACCAGAGCCATAAGGGAGCACAAAGGGGATTCGTGTTCCTATGACCACCGGGCCTTCGCGAGGAGGCATGACGACGACATCGCTGTGCTCCCTTGCACTCTAGGGGAGCCAGTATGTGGAGACGAACGGGCCAACGAAGGGATCCCTTTCTTTTACTTTTACCAGGTGGTGTTCAAGACCATCGGAGTGCGCTTACCCTTTTCCTGGTTCGAGAAGGAACTGCTGACGGAGATCAACGTTGCCCCGGCCCAGTTATATCCAACAGCTGGGCCTTTGTCAAGGCCTTCGACATTCTCTTCGGGTTTCTGGATTGTGTACCCTCGGTTGACCTCTTTCTTCACTTCTTTGAGGTGAAGAGGCAGACACACAACCTCTGGATAACTCTCAGTAATGTACCCGGGAGAATTCTCTTCACACCCTTCCAAAGCTCGTTCACCGGGTGGAAAGGCCGGTTCTTCAAGATCTGCCATACTGACCTTGTTCCCGACGCTCTGGATGGGTTTCCGCTGTACTGGGTGAGAGAGGAGAAGGCCCTCAAAGCAAAACCCCTCAAGAAGCTGGCTCCAAGTGATCAAATAGCTTACCGGATTCTTGCTGAGGCGGGCGATTTTGACTCTGCCACTGTGATCAGCCTGGAGTTCAACGCTGGGACTCTTGAGAAGTACATATTTAAGAACCACTGCCTTAGAAAACTTGGCCTTCATTGCTTTCTAACTGTGCATGTCTTGCTTCATGGTGTCTCTAACACGTCTTCTCCCTTGGTGCAAGTTCGAAAATAAACCAAGAAAGGAGGACACGACTTACCCGAGCTCTGCGGGCTGGGAAAGGGGCTTCGCCTTCCTCCAGTGATGACTCTGATGACCACTGAGGAATGGCTTGTTCGTGTTTTTGCATGATTTGTAGCATTTGCTCCGTTTGTACTACTCCCATTGTATTGAACATTGCTTGTAACAACAACTTTTCAATATCATAGTTGATTCTTTGCAACGCCACTTTACTTTGCATATGCTTCACGTACTGCGCGGGATAGGACCTCCATCTAAAGTCTCCAGGTGGTACGAACCGTTGCCCTTAGCCTCAGTAACTCTGAAGGGTCCGGTCCACTTGGGAGACAGCTTATTTTCCAACTCGTATGGGTGAGCTTTCCTCATCACTAGGTCGCCAACCTGAAACTGTCGCGGCTTTACCTTAGAGCTATATTACCGCTCTACTCTTCTCTTCATTGCTTCAGCTTTTATTCTAGCTTCTTCCCTGGCCTCGTCTAGCAGATCCAGGTTTACCCGCCTCTCTTCATTGGACTCCTCCACCACAAAGTTTTGAAAACGAGGTGAGCTTTCATGTATTTCTAGTGAGGATTCCAAGGCCTCAAGATCAGATTGGTGCAAGAACATTATTTCTTTGAGAGTGATATCTTTTCAGCCTTAGTTCACTTCGGCAGTTTCATTGCCAAAAAGCTCACTGTTTTTGCTAATTTTTAACTTGTTTGCTGTTTTTGTGTGTTTGCTGTTTTTAATTACAAATGGCTGGATTTTCAAGTGATGCATCCTACAAGCAGAATTCTCCTTCCAAAGCTTCAATTATTGGTGAATTACATGAAGCTCAAAGAACAATTAGACGGTTGGAGGAGAAATTGCAAAAGATGGAGGTCCAACAAACTAGACCATCTCCTTCTATCCATGATGGACATCATTCTCATAGACCATCTTCAAGAGCTTCTTCAAATGATGTTGGCCGTGAAGATGAGCATAGGAGAAGGAGACCTCCTCCCCAAGTCCATGGACAAAGACATCATCACCAAGGGGAAAGAATTCACTACGGCAATGGCTTCTACCATGATGCAAAGTCCAAGCTTCCTTCGGTCAAACTACCTTGTTTTAATGGTTCTAGTGATCCAAATGTGTATTTAGATTGGGAGGCTAAGTGTGAACAAATTTTTGAGATCCATGAGATCCAAGATGAGCATAAGCTCAAGCTAGCCACCCTAGAGTTTAGTGATTATGCCATGAAATGGTGGCATGGAATTGTAAAGGACATTATCTATCACAAGGGTCCTCCCGTGGACTCTTGGAACTCTTTAAAGGATCATATGCGCGCTAGGTTTGTTCCCCCACATTTTAGGAAAGACCTCATGTTGAGACTCCAACGGTTTCAACAAGGCACGCTAAATGTGGATGAATATTATAAGGAGCTTGAGACGCTTGTGCTTAAAATTGAATTAGAAGAAAGTGAAGAAGCCATGGTTGCTAGGTTTGTGAGTGGTCTTAGGAAGGATATCCAAGACATTGTTGAGTTACAAGAGTATTCATCATTGGGCTCTTTAGTCCATCTTGCAATGAAGGTGGAAGCCCAACTTGCTAAGAAAAACTCTTTTAAAAATGCTTCCAATGATGGATACTACTCCAAGTCTTGGAGAAACAAAACTTCTTTTTCTAAACATCCTTCCAAAGATTCTTCTTTCAAACCCAAGGAATCTAAGCCATCAACTTCTAGACCTAAGTCTCCCACTAGAACATCTAACACTAAATGCTTTAAATGTATGGGTTATGGTCATATTGCTGCAAATTGTCCTTCCAAACGAAGTATGTACATGCATGAGGGCATTGTAGTGAGTGAGCATGATTCGGATTCTCCAAAGCATTCATTGCATTCTCATGCATCTAGTGAGGAAGAGAGCGAATGTCCACTTGAAGGGGACTTGTTAGTTGTGAGAAGACTTCTTGGACAAGTTTCACAACCTTTTGATGAAAGTCAAAGGGAAAATATTTTCCATACAAGATGTCTTATTCAAAACAACATTTGTTCCTTGATAGTGGATGGGGGTAGTTGTGCAAATGTGGCTAGTACAAGAGTAGTAGATAAGCTTGGATTGCCTACTATCTCTCATACAAAGCCCTACGAGTTACAATGGCTCAGTGAAGTAGGAGAAATAATTGTTAATAAACAAGTCCTCATCCATTTCTCCATTGGAAAATACAAAGATGAGGTATTATGTGATGTTGTGCCCATGGAAGCCACTCATGTTCTTTTGGGAAGGCCTTGGCAATTTGATAGAAAAGTTTTACATGATGGCTTTACCAACAAATTATCTTTTGAATTCCATGGTCACAAGGTTACTTTAAAATCTCTCTCTCCAAGAGAAGTCCATGAGGACCAAGTTATCATGAAGAAAAAGAGGGAGAGTGAAAAAGATAAAAAAGATAAAAAATATAAGAGTTCTAAGCCTACACTCCTTGTGTCTAGGCGTGACATTGAAAGGGAAATAGTGGCTCATCATCCTCTTTTTTTAGCCATCCCTAGAACTCTTAGCATAGAATCACTTGTTGATAGTCCTCATTGCTTGGAAAATTTGGTAGAAGAGTTCAAAGATGTGTTTCAAGATCCTCCAAATGGACTTCCACCTTTGAGAGGGATTGAGCACCAAATTGATTTGATACCGGCTCTTCTTTACCAAATCGTCCCGCATATAGGACCAATCCAAGTGAAACCAAGGAAATTCGCCAACAAGTTGAGGCTTTGATTGAGAAAGGGTGGGTGCAAGATAGCATGAGTCCTTGTGCTATGCCTATCATCTTAGTGCCAAAAAAGGATGGCACATGGCGAATGTGTTCGGATTGTAGGGCCATAAATAACATAACCATTAAGTATAGGCATCCCATACCTAGACTAGATGATTTGTTGGATGAATTACATGGTTCTAAAATCTTTTCAAAGATTGATCTTAAAAGCGGCTACAATCAAATCCGTATCAAACCGGGTGATGAATGGAAGACGGCTTTTAAGACCAACTTTGGTTTATATGAGTGGTTAATTATGCCTTTTGGTTTAACTAATGCACCAAGTACTTTCATGCGCCTCATGCATCATGTTCTTAGACCTTTCATTGGTAAGTTTGTTGTGGTTTACTTTGATGACATTCTCATTTATAGCTTATCTTTGAATGACCATAGGTTGCATGTTAGGCAAGTTTTGGAAACCCTTAGGAAGGAACATTTGTATGCTAACCTTGCTAAATGTATGTTTGCTCTTGATCATATAGAATTCCTAGGGTTTGTTGTGAGTTGTAAAGGGGTCCATGTGGACAAAACAAAGGTGGTGGCCATTCAAAATTGGCCTACACCGAAATCTTTGAATGAGGTCCGAAGTTTTCATGGGCTTGCTTCTTTCTATAGAAGATTTGTCCCAAACTTTGGTACCATTGCCGCACCACTCAATGACATAGTGAAAAAGGATGTGGTCTTTCATTGGGGAGAAGCACAACAAAATGCTTTTGATACTTTGAAAGAAAAATTGACTAATGCTCCCATCTTGGCCCTTCCTAATTTCACTAAGACATTTGAGATTGAGTGTGATGCTTCAAGCATAGGCATTGGGGCTGTTCTCCTTCAAGAGGGCCACCCCATAGCCTATTTTAGTGAGAAATTGAAGGGAAGTCATCTCAACTATTCCACCTATGATAAGTAATTATATGCACTTGTTAGGGCTTTGTTTACTTGGCAACACTATCTTTTTCCCAAAGAGTTTGTGATACATAGTGATCATGAATCTCTTAAATATTTGAAAAGCCAAAACAAACTTAACAAGAGGCATGCTAAGTGGGTGGAATTCATTGAGCAATTTCCTTATGTGATCAAACACAAGCAAGGCAAAATAAATATTGTGGCGGACGCTCTTTCTAGAAGATACACCTTGCTAAATCTTTTAACCTCTCAATATCTTGGTTTTGATCACATTAAGGAACTTTATCATGATGACCTTGATTTTTCTCTCCTCTATCAAGAGTGTCTTAAGGGAGGACACAAAGATTTTTTTATTCAAGATGGCTTTCTTTTTAAAGGAAAACGTCTTTGTGTTCCCCAATGCTCTATTAGATTATCTCTTGTTAGAGAAGCTCATGAGGGGGGCTTAATGGGACATTTTGGGGTTGCTAAAACTTTGGATGTGTTGCATGAACATTTCTTTTGGCCTCATATGCATAAACATGTTCATAGTTTGTGTGATAAATGCATAGCTTGCCGCAAAGCTAAATCTAAAATGCATCCCCATGGTCTTTATACTCCTCTTCCTATCCCTTCAATGCATTGGGTAGATATATCTATGGATTTCATCTTAGGCTTACCCAAGACATCAAAGGGAAAGGACTCCATTTTTGTGGTAGTGGATCGTTTTTCAAAGATGGCTCACTTTATTCCTTGCCACAAAGTGGATGATGCATGCCACATTGCAAACCTCTTCTTCCAAGAAGTGGTTCGCTTGCATGGGATTCCTAGGTTTATAGTGTCCGATAGAGATCCTAAGTTCTTGAGTCACTTTTGGAAGACCTTGTGGGGCAAGCTTGGAACTAAGCTTTTATTTTCTACCACTTGCCACCCACAAACTGATGGTCAAACCGAGGTGGTGAATAGAACTTTGGGACAACTATTGAGATGCTTTATTTCGGGGAATCCTAGAGTGTGGGAGAATTTACTACCCCATGTTGAGTTTGCATATAACCGAGTAGTAAATTCTACCACCTCCCATTCTCCTTTTGAGGTGGTCTATGGGTTTAATCCCCTAACACCTCTTGATCTTCTTCCTATTCCCCTTCTTGAAGATGTCTTGTGCAAAGATGGGGATGAAAAGGCTTCTTTTGTGAAAACTTTGCATAAAGACATCAAGAAGAGAATTGAGAATAAGGTTGGCAAGTATGCTGAACTTGCCAATAAGAGGAGAAAAGCATTGTTGTTTGATGAGGGCGATTGGGTTTGGCTTCACTTGAGGAAGGATCGTTTTCCTACTCAAAGGAAGTCCAAACTAATGCCTCGAGGGGATGGACCTTTCGAAGTCCTCAAGAGGATTAATGACAATGCTTATGAGTTAGATATGCCTGATACATTCTTAGGTAGTCATACTTTTAATGTCAGCGATCTAACTCCTTTTTCTGTAGGTCTCCAGAATTCGTGGTCGAATTCTCTCCAACTCGGGGAGTATGATGGAGATCAAGCCCAAGAGAACATGGAGACCACTCATCAAGCTCAAGAAGAGGTGGAGGCACAAATGGAGGACGCCCATGGAGGTCAAAGTCCACCTCAAAGGATTACAAGAAGCATGTTCAAAGCCTTGGGAGCTAGAGGACATTTATTTTCTCTTTTTGTAGTGTCTTTAGTTGAAGGTGCTTAGAGGGAAACCTTAGAAACCTCTTTTGTTATAGCATCTTTTAGGTTTTAGTTAGGAGCTTTAGGGGGGTGTATTAGTAGATAGGTGTAGGAGTAGAATAGGGGGTGCCAAAGTGAAGGGAAGGATCACACCTTCCTTGCTTTGCATTTTAGCGCCGGTTCTAGATGGTTTTGGGAGGGAATTTTGAATTGTTTTAGCTTTCTTTTTCAGCACCTTAGGCTATAAATAGAGGTGCCTTCCTTGTAATTTACAGATTTGAATTCATCTAAAGAAACTATACTCAAAATTGGAGTGAGCATTTGGAGAGCTTTTGAGCTTCTACTCTAGTCTTATCTTGAAGGACCATGGTTTCCTCAAGTGGCGGCTTGCACACTCATCTAGGAGCATCCATACTTCTAGTGGCATGATCATCCAACCTATCTTCCATCTTCATGAGCATTCTCTTCTCCTTCATTTCTTCTTCTTCAATTTGTTCATGTTGCCTTGAGTTTTGAGTTGTTGTTGTTTCGGTTCCTCTAATTTTTCCAGCACCTATATTCTGTTTGTTTCTTAATTCTGTTCGGTACTTTTGTTTTTGATTCAATTCTGTTCGGTCTCTTCTTTTTATTTTCCTTTGTTGATTCAATTTGACAATATTTGGTTCATCCAAATGAGTTTGGGATTTGGTACTTGTTATTGGTGAGTTCTTGATTTTAGAACCATGATCCAACTTCTAAGAAAGTGCCTCTATATTTTCCAGCTCAAGGTGATTCCTCAAAGTGTCAAGAATCTTGTTCTATGTGGCTATTGGAATCACATCATATATTTCCGCTCTACTCTTCTCTTCATCGCTTCAGCTTTTATTCTAGCTTCTTCCCTGGCCTCGTCTAGCAGATCCAGGTTTACCCGCCTCTCTTCATTGGACTCCTCCACCACAAAGTTTTGAAAACGAGGTGAGCTTTCATGTATTTCTACTGGAATCATCGCGTCCAAACCGTAAACCAAACTGAAAGGCGTCTCCATTGTAGAGGATTGGGGCGTGGTGTGATATGCCCATACGATCCTTGGTACCTCTTCCGCCCATGCCTCTTTGGCTTTCTCTAACCTTTTTTTTAACCCCTTCAGCAGAACTCTGTTTGCCGATTCTACCTGCCTATTAGTCTGGGGGTGCTCAACTGATGCAAACACCTGTTTAATGCCTACCTCAGCACATAGGTTTCTCAACTGTTGACTGGCGAACTGGGTTTCGTTGTCGGATATCAACCGCCTAGGCACGCCAAAACGGCACACAATGTTCCTCCACACAAAATGTTGTACTTTGTGCACTGTGATTTGTGCCACGGGCTCTGCCTCTATCCATTTGGTGAAATATTCGATGGCAACGATCAAATACTTCATCTTCCTGATCGCCAATGGGAAAGGGCCCAGGATGTCGATTCCCCATTTATGGAAAGGCCACGGGCTGTATATGGACCGCAACTCTTCTGGCGGCGCCTTGTGCCAGTCGGCGTGCTTTTGGCATTGCTTAAACCGCTGGGCGTGCCGTGCGCAGTCCTCTTTCACTGTTGGCCAGAAGAAACCTGCGCGTATTACCTTGGAGGCTAAGGATCTTCCCCCTACGTGGCTTCCGCAGATGCCTTCGTGTAGCTCCGCCATTATCCTGGTGCACTCATCGCCACTGACGCATGTTAGGATAGGGTGAGTGAAACCGTGCCTGAACAGCACCCCGTCCACCAAAGTATATCTTGCGGCATTTCTTTTGACTTTTTTACCTTCTTCAGGCTCCACTGGGAGAGCCCCATCCGCCAGGTATCGCTTGTAGGGCGTCATCCAGGTGTCTCCCCTGGCCAGAACGCATACCTGCGTCTGCCCTTCTTCGGGCGCGTCCGCGTATGTGCTGATGCGGGGCGCCCTCTGCGTATCCTGGGTCAAAGAGCAATGACTCCTTGGCCTTCCCCTGGATGTATAAACCTGGAGGACATCCACCCTGTTGTCTTCCACGAATCTACGCGGAGCTTTGAGAGTCTCCTGGATCACTGTCCTCTGTCTACCCCCCTTGCCTGAGCTGGCCAGCTTTGCAAGCAGGTCAGCTCTGGCATTCTGCTCCCTCGGGACATGTATCAGCTCAAGAGCGTTGAATGCTCCCTTCAATAACTGGACGTATTTCAGGTACGCCGCCATCTGTGGGTCCTTCGCCTGAAACTCACCCGACACCTGCCCCGGAATCAGCTGGGAGTCACTCTTCACCAGGAGGTTCTGTGCGCCCATCTCCTTGGCTAGGAGCATTCCTGCTATCAGGGCTTCATATTCTGCCTGATTGTTACTTGCCTTGAAGGCGAAGCGCAGGGCCTGCTCGATCAGTATGCCGTCGGGTCCCTCCAAAACTATTCCCGCACCGCTCCCTTGTTGGTTAGAAGAGCCATCAACCGAGAGCAGCCACTGCGAACTCACCTCCACCTCTTGCTCACCTCCGGGCGACAGCTCCGCTATAAAATCTGCGTACACCTGCCCTTTGATGGATCCTCTAGGCTCGTACTGGATGTCAAATTCTGACAGTTCCACCGCCCAGCGCACCATTCTTCCTGCCACATCGGGCTTCTGCAGCACTTTCTGTATAGGGAGGTTGGTCATCACCACCACCGTAAAGCTGTGGAAGTAATGACGGAGCCTCCTAGCAGAAAACACCACCGCCAGCGCCGCCTTCTCTAGCGCTTGGTACCTCGTCTCAGCCCCCTGTAAAGCCTTGCTTACGAAATAGATGGGCTTCTGACTCTGGTCCTGCTCTTGGACCAACACGGAACTGATGGCCCGCTCCGTTACAGTAAAATATAACCGGAGGGGCACGCCCGCTACCGGCTTGCAGAGGACCGGTGGCGTCGCCAGGTACTCCTTCAGCTTGATGAAAGCCGCTTCGCATTCATCGGTCCATGCAAAAAAACCCAAGAACCTGTTTCTCTTGAGGCACTGGAAATACGGGTGCCCCTTTTCTCCTCCGGCGGAAACAAACCTAGAGATTGCCGCCATCCGCCCTGTCAGTTGTTGCACCTCCTTTACCGACGTCGGGCTCCGCATGGCGATAATCGCCGCGCATTTGTCGGGGTTCGCCTCTATTCCCCTCTCTGTGAGCATAAAACCCAAGAACTTACCGGCCTCTACCCCGAAAACACACTTCTCAGGGTTTAACTTGAGGCGGTACTTGGATATTGTGGCGAACAACTCCTCCAGGTCCGCCATGTGCTGTGCCCTATTCTGCGACGCCACCACCATGTCGTCTACATAGGCGTAGACATTCCTCCCAAGCATTGGCACCAGGACCTTGTCCATTAGCCTCTGGTACGTGGCGCCCGCGTTTTTCAGCCCAAAGGGCATCACCTTATAGCAGTAACTGCATGTCTCAGTCATGAATGCAGTCTTGCTCTCGTCTCTTGGGTGCATCTTGATTTGGTTGTACCCTAAAAAGGCGTCCAGGAAACTCAGCACCTTGCTGCCGGACGCACTGTCTACTAAGGCGTCGATGCTGGGCAGCGGATACGAGTCCTTTGGGCATGCTTTGTTCAGGTCCGTGAAGTCAACACACATCCTCCACTTTCCGTTCGCCTTTTTCACCAAGACGACGTTGGCGAGCCACTCAGGGTATTGAATCTCCCTGATGTGACCAACACTCAGTAGCTTCTGCGTTTCGTCTCTCACCACCTACTGTCGTTCCTCATTGAATTTTCTCCTCCTCTGACGCGCGGGGCGGACCGTGGCGTCCATGCTGAGGTGGTGACACAGGAAATTGGGGTCGATACCTGGCATGTCCGAGGCGGACCACGCGAAGGCATCCAGGTGGCGTGAGATCACTTCCGCCACCCCTTCCTGTTCTTCCGGATTCAGCGAACTTCCTAACTTGAAAGTCTTGCCGCCAATCTCCCTTTCTACGGCGTTAGCCGCGGGCTGCTCCCTGCTATCATCTTCGACGGGCGCCGCGTCGTCAGGGCCTTCCTCCATAGGCGCGTCTGCTTCGGGCATCGCCCTCTCCGCTCTGGCCTCTTCAGGCATCGACCCAGCGGGCGCTCGGCGGACGTTCGTACACCATGAACACGCCTCTCTTCGTTTTCAGGCTGTTTTCATAGCATTTCCTTGCCTCCTCCTGGTCTGACCTGATGACGATCACCTGGCCACTGAGGTCCCCAAACCTGATCAACTCCAGGTACCCCCGGACTTCCACCTGGTTGTCCCCAAACCCATATAAGCACCCCGTGTAGGGACTCAACAGATCGGGGGACAACCGTAACTTATTAAAGGTCGACAGAAACATGACGTCTGCCGAACTTCCTTGGTCGACAAGCACTCTGTGCACCTTCCTTCCGGCTGTGACGACTGAGATGACAACGAGGTCGTTGTCGTGGGGTACCACATCCCACGGCTCCCCCGAGAGCCTCTCTTCGATTGAATTCACCCCCCTCGCGTATTTCTTCCGCTGGGAGGCGGTGGGTCCTCCGCCGGAAAAACCTCCAGCAATGGTGTGGACCTCGCCAAGCACAGGCATCTCGTGTGCTGGTTCATCCGCCGGCGGCGGCAAGGTGGCGGTCGTTGTGGAATCTGCGACATAGTCCTTCAAGAACCCAGTTCTCACCAGCTCATCTAGCTGGTAGCCCAACGACAGGCAGTTGTCAATGTGGTGCCCGAAAGCCTCGTGGAATTCGCACCAAGAGTCTTTACGAGGCCCTAACACCTTGTCGGTCTTCGCCAGTCGCCTCAGCCTCTCAGCTATGTTAGGCACGGCGATCAAATCCTTCAACTCAACCACGAAGTTGTACCTCGCCGGTCTCGCTCTTTCTCTGGCAGGGCGATCGCCTCCTGCTGGACCCCGGGGCTGGGGCTTTCTGGCCTCGTAGGGGCGTCTAGCCTCTGGCTTCTTTCTCCCCGTCGTGGTCTCATTGACCCTGACGGGTTGAGCTCGCGCCGGTCCCCTCGGGCGTGAGGGCACGGCGCTGGTGCGCTTCACACACACCTCCCCTTCAGAAGCAATATGCTCTACTGCCCTACGTCGTAGTTCAGCGAAAGTCCTAGGGCGGTTGCGGATGATGGATTCTCCAAAAGGACCGGGGCATACGCCTTTCACAAATGCGTACACGATCATAGGCTCCTCTGTCGTACCAACCTTCACGACCTGGGCCCCGAAGCGATTGATATACTCCTTCAGGGTCTCCCCCTGATACTGCTTCACATCAAACAGATCGTAGGAGACCGGCGGTGGGGCCTTGTTGGCTTGGTATTGTTCCCTGAACAATCGCGACAATTGGCGGAAAGATGTGATATGACCCTCTGGGAGGCTAATGAACCAGTCAATAGCCATCCCGGTCAGGGTGCTCATGAAGAGCTTGCACTTGGCAGCATCAGAACCGCCTATCAGGACCATCTGTGTGTGAAATGCAGCGAGGTGCGTCTCTGGGTCCTCCATCCCGGTGAAGATCACCTTGGGTCCCGCGAATGTGTTCGGGATCGCTGCGTCTAGGATCTCCTGCGAGAAAGGAGTGGAAAACTCCCTTGGCGGGGAATGGTTCTCCATCTCGTCGTGTCCAGACCGCCTCCGATCATTTCTCAGGCCCTGGCGCAACTCCTCATTCACACGATGGAGCTCTTCGTTCCGCTCATGCGAGGCGTCAAGGTCTGCCTGCATGCGTTCCTGTTCCATTTTCGAATCCGCCATGTCCTGCTGCAACCCCCTCATTATCTCCAGCACCTGTTGCATGGACAGTTCTGCTGGGGCTGCGCGTGCTGTGCTTCGTCTGGTGGGGGCCATCGTCACTCCAACCTCCTCCAACGTTACTGCGACTTCGTAGACTTTCTCGAACTTGTGATGGGACTGATGTTTTATATCGGCCCCACGGTGGGCGCCAAATGTTCCGTCCGGTTGACCGGGACGTCTTCGTGCACGACCTCAACCGTCAGCTAGGGACTCCTTCCCACTGATTGCCTGTGGATTCCTGCAAAAAAGAGGACAAAGAGGCGCCCTAGCGGCCGTTTGCACTCCGACGCTCAAGTCAGCCAGCAAGAAACACCAAAACTGTTCACCTACGTCTCTGAGCACCGCGTATGGCACTCTGAAGGTGGTAAGAAATAACTGTGTATTGTGTATCCGTGTTCTCTCTCTCAGGCAAAAATATTCCCCAGTCCCTTGTTCGTAACCTTGAAGCACGAGCAAGCAACTAGAAAGTTCTGGTAAATTTGCCAAAATTTCGAACCAACCCCGTTTCCAACATTCTCCGCGCTATTTAAACTACCCAAGCATTTAAAGCGTCTTAAAGCGCTTTTAATCACAAACGTAACGGACTCATTAAAGCGTTTAATTAGAAAACGTAGCGCATTTAAGACGTTGAAACGCTCGGGAGCCATCATAGTACCTGAACGCTCGAAACGGAAACCGTATTGAATGACTTTAATTACCTGACACCTGACTAAAGGGTGTTTCTATTCTGGCATGGTTGTCGTACACGTGGAGGTCCTCACGACGCCGTGACCCCATCTGGGGGCGTTTCTGCCCAGCTGGGGACGTTTCTACGCGTGAGTCCTCCTGCTCGGGAGTGCTACTGCGCTAGGGGTGACTTTTTGGGTGCCAACTCATGCCCCCAATCATCTAGTCACTTACTTTGAGAGCGTATCTGCCTTCCTCTCGCACCCTGCGCCCTGCTACCCTGGGCGTGACCTTCCTCTTGAGTCGTATCTGTCCCAAAGGCGTCTCGGGGGCGGCAGGAGTACTTCACGAGTCAGGCTGCCCTACACTGGTACTATTACTATGGCCTTGAAGCCACCTTTTCCTTCTCTTTATCGCTGCCCCGGGCTATCGGGACCTGAGGCCTTCCCACGGCGTCGCTCCCTCCATGGTTTTTCCTACCCATGGGTATCGGGGAACCACACCGTGATTGCCTTGCTTCAGCACTGTTTGATCTGGCGACGCCCTGGTTGGGCGACGCCTTCACCTAGGCGACGCCTTGCCTTGGCGACGCTTCCTCTTGGCGATGCTGGCACTTGGCGTCTCTCCACCTAGGCGACGCCTTGCGTTGACTTTGACTCTCCAGCCGTTGACTTTGACTTTGACTTAGTCAACGCCCGGATACGGGACGGTACATATGCAGGGATTCAGAATTCGTGGGCGAATTCTCTCCAACTCAGGGAGTATGATGAGAATCAAATAAAGGTGGCTTTCTATAATGAAGTACAAGATCAGTCGCCTTCATATTTAAAGTTTTACTTGTGAATCTTTGCAAAAGATAAAGCCCAAGCCCAAGCCCAAGAAGGCCAAAGCCCACAAAAGCCCAAAGTCCATCCCATGAAGGGCAAGGCCAAGTATTAAATAAATATTGTTTAGAAAGGTGCTTAGAGGGAAACATTAGAAACCTCTATTGTTAAAGCATCTTTTAGTCTTTAGTTAGGAGTCTTAGGGGGGGGGGTGTTAGTAGATAGGTGTAGGAGTAGAAAAGGAGGTGCCAAAGTGAAGGAAGAGGTCACACCTTCCTCATGCTTTGTTTTAGGCGCAAATTCTAGAAGCTTTATGGGAGGGAGTTTTTTTGAATTTGTGTAGCTTATATTTCAGCACCTTAGGCTATAAATAGAGGTGCTCTCTTTGTATTTTTCAGATTGGAATTAATCTAAGAAAACTCTACTCAAATTTTGAGTGAACTTTGGAGAGCTTTTGGAGCCTTCTTCTCTAGTCTCATCTTGATGGATCAATGGAGTCCTCAAGTGGCGGCATCACTCTTATCTAGGAGCATTCCACACTTCTAGTGGCGAGATCATCCAACATCCTTCCATCTTCATGAGCACTCTCTTCTCCTTCCTTTCTTCTCTTTCAATTGTTCATGTTGTCTTGTGTTGTTGAGTTTTTTTGGTTCAGTTTTTCTGTTTTTCCAGCACCTATGTTCTGTTCTTGCCTTTTAATTTCAATTCTGTTCGGTTCCTTTTAGTTTCTCTTCTTTTTTGGTTCAATTTGACTAAAATTGGTTCATCCAAATGAGTTTGGGATTTGGTACTAGTTTTTGGTGAGTTCTTGTCTTAGAACAAATGATCCAACTCTAAGAAAAGTGCCTCTATAATGTCCAACTCAAGGTGATTCCTAAGAAGGTCAAGAACCTTTCTCTATGTGGCTAGCGGAATCACATCAACTCTTCCAGGAACGTTACTGAGAGTTACTCAGAGGTTGTGCCTTTGCCTCTTCACCTCAAAGAAGTGAAGAAAGAGGTCAACCGAGGGCGCACAACCCAGAAACCCGAAGAGGATGTCAAAGGCTTTGACAAAGGCCCAGCTGTTGGGGTATAACTGGGCCGGAGCGGCATTGATCTCCGTCAGCAGTTCCTTCTCGAACCGGGAGAAGGGCAGGCGCACGCCGATGGTCTTGAAAACCACCTGGTAAAAGTAGAAGAAGGGGACCCCTTCGTTGGCCCGTTCGTCTCCACATACTGGCTCCCCTAGAGTGCAAGGGAGCACAACAATGTTGTTATCATGCCTCCTCGTGAAGGCGCGGTGATCATAGGAGCATGAATCTCCTTTGTGTTCCCTTATGGCCCTGGTGGCGAGTAAGCTTCAGCATTCGTCAAGAAGCTCACTCGAAGCCCAAGGGTACAGGTCCTTAGGATTGACCCTGGGGGAAGTAGCATGAGAGGACATTCTTTAACAAGATCAGGGATTGTCGAAGGCGTATGACCCGCTAGTAACGCAAGAGTCGAGCGATGGTGGGAGCGAACGCTGGGAGAACCCTTCGCGAGAGGAGAAAGGGTGCAAGAAGAAAGGGTGCAAGAAGAGAGAGTGTAAGTAGGTTACGAAGAGTGCATAAATGATGAGAACAGTTTCAGAGTTTGAAGAGTTAAATAAAGCGGTTAGAGCGCCAAACGACGCAAGTAGAAGTATTGCAGTTAGAGCATTAAACGACGCGAATGGATGCACCGCACGATTGAGCCACGTGGCAGAAGATGAAAGGATGGCCCTGCCACCGCTGGTTAAACTCAGAAAACGTCGTATCGACAGAATACCCAATGGTACGATGCACCGTCGAAAGTGGGTCAGGGGCACAGTAGGAGTCAGGACTCAGTCGAATGACTGAACGTCCCATCAGCCATACAAGAAGCGCCACGTGGATGGCACCGGCGAAACCTCGAGCTTTCGCTGTCCTCAGGAGTCGACCAGGGCCAAGGTCAAAGTCAATGCCAAGGTAAAGACGACGCCTTAGGCGTCGCCAGGAAAGACGCAAAGGGCGACGCCAGTGTGAGACGTTGCGGGCGTCGCCAACCCAAGTATCAGTAGCGTCGCCTCCCCGATACCCACAGGCAGGAAGGACTGTGGAGGGAGACGACGTCGAAGAAAGCAGAGCTAGTTAGCGGCGTCGCCTCCCCGATACCCACAGGTAGGAAAGACTGTGGAGGGAGACGAGATCGCCAAACGCCAGCGAATCACTGGCAGGGTTGCTCCCCGGTACCTATGGGAAGGAAAGACCATGGAGGGAACGACCCCCATCCCCCCAGAGCGCCCGGCGTTTCAGACCCCGGGACGATACGGCGCTGCTGTAGCAGGCCTCTCCTTAGGTGGACGCCGGCCACTAAGGACCAGGGGGCGGATTGCTTTGGTGTTGGAGACACCCCGTGGACGATACGGCCTCGATAGGCGAGCCTCTCCACGGGCATAAGCATCGACGCGTTACCTTAAACGGGTATAATACGAGCAAAATAGCCAAAGCACACGAAGGCAAAGAATGAGAGTAAGATCACACAGGAAGAATTCTATATCGCGAAGGCACGAAATAAATCATACAAAAACCCAGATTTGTAACAAGTGCGCAGACAGTTCAAAGAATCACAAGTTCAACAGAAAGAGTAAAAAACAAAGGTAAAGTGTAAAAGGAATAAAGCTTGAAAGGTAAAGGCGGCGGGTGAGAGACAGCGGTTCAGTCATCCAAATCCATGGGCACGACCTTCCCGTCGACGACATGGTGTGTGGGGTCGCAGTTTGGAATATTGATGCCAGGGTTCTCGCAGGACGCCTGAGTCAGAGCCTCTTGGAAGCCCTCTTCAAACGCGCCTGCCATCTCCCCGGTCAATTCTTGGACCTCCCCCTCTAGTTCCGCAACCCTAGAGTCTTTCGATATCAACTGCTTCTCCAGAAATTCCTTCTCCACGCGGAGCCTGTTAGCCTCAACATGGAGAAGGCTCAAGGCTTCGACCTTCGCAGCCAAGGCGTCCTCTCTCTCACCTAGCTTCTGCCTCCAAGCAGCCTCCAGTTCCACAAGTTTTCTCCGCTGCACTTCGGAGGCAAGAGCCGCCTCTTGGAGGCCAATGCTTTGGATTTGGTAGGAGGTGAGCTGGGCCAGATGATCGGCATGCGCCGGTTCGAGATCGCGCGTGTACGCCTCAGCCCCCTCCCTACCCTCGTGGGCCAGTTTTAGCAAGGATTGCGAAGTTTCCTCCTTGAGCCCCCAGTTTTGTTTCTCCTCCTTCAACGCCCCCACCTCTTGTCTCAGTTTGCGGAGAGCCTCCCTCCCCTTGATAGCATTTTGAGCCTGGGTGCGCCACTTGAGTGCCACCGCCAGGAATGCCCCCATATAATAAGGCATGCCTCCCCCCTTTTGAGGATTAGTCGGCGACATTCCTTTGGTGAAACCCTGCGTCAACTCCCTATGAATGGGGCGAGGAATTCGGGGTTTGCGAGAAGTCGAGGCAGGGACTGATGCAGGAGGAGCGGAGCCCGAGGCCTCAGCTGCGTCACGATACGGCAACGGCGAGAGCGGGGGAACCGAGTCAATCCTTTCTTCTCGTTCCTCGTGGGCTGGTGGAGGTGGAGGTGATGTGGCACTTGGAGGATCGTCCCTGAGAGAGCTCCGACCACCGGGAGACGCGGCTGATGAGGCAGGAAGGCCCGTAGCCCTCCTCTTATGGGAAACCAGGGCAGTGCCCGAGTCTTCGCTGTCAGAGTCTACTATCAGCACCCTTTTTCCTTTGTTGGGGCGTGCTGGGGCAGGGGTCGACGCCATGGCTAATGGAACCGCGGCAATGGGGGGAGGAGAAGCAGATGGTGGAGGAGTCGGCAGGGAAGCGACGGTGGGCATGTCAGAGGCGACGGCGTCCCCACCCTCTTTGGCAGATTTTTCCTTCTTCAAAAATTTGGCAAGAGCGAGGCGCCGCGAAGAAGTCATCACTGAACCTGCAGCAGCGAGAATAACAGAGGAAAGATCAATTCAGATAGAGCAGAAGGGAAGTATTTATAGCCAGACACGCGCAGATAACCCCGAGGGTTCAAGCAAGCAAGTGAATCCGTATAACCACAACAGCTAATGCAGTATAAATATTCAAGAACAGATACCGAAGTAGGTAGAGAGCCCATGGGCGTTGAATTCATTTGCGATGAGCTTGGCGGTATCGAAGACTACCCCAAGCCCCGCCAAGGCTTTGCACACGTCCCGATCAACGAAGGCGAGCTGATCCAAAGCTAGGGCCTTCATGGTTATGGGCTTATCCGTCCAGTATAGGAGGAAGCCTTCTAGGGCGGTAGGATCGCGCTTGGTCACGCGTACTTTGAAGAACTTCCCTTTCCATCCTTTGAACGAGTTTTGGAAGAGCGTGAGGATGATGCGCCCGGCGACGCCAGAAAAGCTCATCCATAGACTCTTCCCCTGTTTCTTTACCTCGAAAAAATGAAGAAAAACGTCCACGGAAGAGGGGACACCCAGATATCCGCAGAGAATCTGAAACCCCCTTACGAAAGCCCAGCTGTTGGGGTGGAGCTGGGCTGGGGCGGTGTTGATCTCTGTGAGCAGCTCCCTCTCGAAGGAAGTGAGAGGTAGACGCAGGCCCACTCTTTTTAGTACCATTTGGTAAAGGAAGAAAAAGGGGCGTCCCCCAGTGTCCCTTGAGTCCACACAAACGGGTATCCCAGGTCTCACCCGGCATACCAGGACGTGGGAGTCGTGAGTTTTATGGAAGGCATTGAAATTGTAAAGCGTGGGGTCCCCCCTGTGGGCCTCCACGTCCTCAACAGAGTTTAGGGTGGAGCATTCGTCGAGGAGATCGTCGGGGGCCCAGTCATACTCACCTTTATAGTAACACTTAGGGAGCGCGGGAGGCGCGGCGGTCTTAGTTTTCGCCATTGATGCAAGAGCTGAAGAGCAAAAGAGAAAAGAAAGGGTTCAGAGAAAAAGGGTTTGGAGAAGAAAGGGGGAAAAAATGGAGGAATCCTAGGAGAACCCTACGCACACGAGAGAAAAGAGGAACGAGAGGAACGAAGAAACACAAGAACGATATTTCAAGAAATGCAGTAACATGGACAGTCCCAGGCAGTTCATGCAGTAAAGGGAATCATCAAGGAGAGGAAAAACCGTACCTTTGGGGGTTGAAGGGCGTGGAGAGCGGAAGCACGAAAGGGCAGGGGTCGTGAGAGAAGGGATTCGAAGAAGATGAACAGTGAGGAAAGGCAGAGAAAGTGGATGTAACAGTGGTTCCAAGCGCGGGGTTTGGGCAACTTGAACGTTACACTTGCAACTCAAGGAGCGTTAATTGGGGGCCGTGCGATGGTGCCGCGTGTCAAAGGATGGGGCGCTCAAGGGGAGCGCAAGAGGTTCTTAAGGATGACCGCGTGATGAGCCACGTGGCACGCGATTAAGCATGGCCCCAAAAAGCGTTGCTTTCCCTGTTTCAGAGGATGTCCAATCAGCCATTAAGAGCACCCCAAGGGTTCGGAGAGTGTCATGTCAATGGTTTCAAGGTTGCTACGTCATAAAGAATGACACGTCACCAGGTGCCACGTGGATGGCGTGGGTGAAGCCTTAGTCTTTTCGCTGAAGACAAGTCATCAGCTTCAGACTGGGGTCTTGTGTACCGTCCCGTGCCCGGGCATTGACAAAGTCAAGGTCAAAGTCAACGTAAAGGTCAAAGTCAACGTAAGGCGTCGCCTAGGTGGAGGTGGCGCCAAATACAGGCCTCGCCAAGAGAAAGCGTCGCCAAGGTAAGGCGTCGCCTAGCAGGGCGTCGCCGAGATAGGGCGCCGCCCAACTGGGTGTCGCCAAGATGGAATGGCACAAGGGCAAGGTGACCACAGCGCTGCTCCCCGATACCCATGGGTAGGAAAGACCATGGAGGGGGCGACGCCGTGAGAAGGCCCCAAACCCTGGATAACCAGGGAACAGTAATAAAGAGAAGACAAAGGTGGCTTCAAGGCCATAGAAATAGCGCCAGTATAGAGCAACCTGCCTCGTGAAGTGCCCCTGTCGTCCAGAAATGCCCTTGGGATAGATACGACCCAGGAGAGGGGTCACGCCCGGGGGCAGCCAGGCACAGGGCACGAGAGGAAGGTAGATACGCTCTCACAGTGAGTGACTAGAGGCTTGGGGGCATGACTTGGCACCCAAAAAGTCACCCCTTGCGCAGTAGCACTCCCAGGCAGGAGGACTCACACGTAGAAACGTCCCCAGCTGGGCAGAAACGCCCCCAGATGGGGTCACGGCGTCGTGAGGCCCTCCACGTGTACGACAGCCGGTTCAGAATAGAAACACCCTTTAGTCAGGTACCAGGTAATTAAAGTCATTTAGTACAATTTCTGTTTCGAGCGTTTAAGGTACTATAAAGGCTCCCAAGCGTTTCAACGTCTTAAATGCGCTACGTTTTCTAATTAGACACGCTGATTGAGTGCGTTACATTTTGTGATTAAAAGCACTTTAAGGCGCTTTAAATGCTCGGGTAGTTTAAATAGCGCTGAGAATGTTGGGAACGGGGTTCGAACTTTTGGCAAATTTTCCAGAGACACTCTAGTTGCTTGCTCGAGCCCTGAGGTGACGGACAAGGGACTAGGGAAAGATTGTTTGCTAGAACGAGAATATACACAGAATACACAGTCCATTTTAGAAGACCTTCAGAGTGCCATACGCGGTGCTTAGAGACGGAGGAGCAGAGTTTTGGTGTTTCTTGCTGGCTGACTTGAGCGTCGGAGTGCAAACGGCCGCTAGGGCGCCCTTTTGTCCTTTTTTGCAGGAATCCACAGGTAACCAGTGGGAAGGAGTCCCTAGCTGACGATTGAGGTCGCGCACGAAGACGTCCCAGTCAATCGGACGGAACATCAATCATAAAACGTAACGCACTCAATTAACGCGTCTAATTAGAAAACGTAGCGCATTTAAGACGTTGAAACATTTGGGAGCCTTTATAGTACCTTAAACGCTCGGAACAGAAACTGTATTAAATGACTTTAATTACCTGGTACCTGACTAAATGGTGTTTCTATTCTGACCTAGCTGTCGTACACGTGGAGGACCTCACAGCGCCATGACCCCATCTGGGGACGTTTCTACGTGTGAATCCTCCTGGTTGGGAGTGCTACTGCGCAAGGGGTGACTTTTTGGGTGCCAACTTGATGGAGATCAAGCTCAAGAGGACATGGAGGCCAATCAACAAGATCAAGACGAGGTGGAGGCACAAATAGAAGACGCCCATGGAGGTCAAAGTCCACCTCAAAGGATTACAAGAAGCATGTTCAAAGCTTTGGGAGCTAGAGGACATTTATTTTCTCTTTTTGTAATTTCTTTAGTTGAAGGTGCTTAGAGGGAAACATTAGAAACCTCTTTTGTTTTAGCATCTTTTAGTCTTTAGTTAAGAGTCTTAAGGGGGGTGTGTTAGTAGATAGGTGTAGGAGTAAATAAGGAGGTGCCAAAGTGAGAGAAGGGATCACACCTTCCTCATGCTTTGTTTTAGGCGCAAATTCTAGAAGCTTTTTAGGAGGGAGTTTTTTTGAATTTGTGTAGCTTACATTTCAGCACCTTAGGCTATAAATTAAGGTGCAGCCCTTGTATTTTTCAGAATTGAAAGGAGAGTAAAGAAACTATACTCAATTTTTTAGTGAGCATTAGAGAGCTTTTGAGCCTTCTTCTCTAGTCTTATCTTGAAGGATCCATGGTGTCCTCAAGTGGCGGCAGCACACTCATCTAGGAGCAACCATCCTTCTAGTGGCGTGATCACTCACCTTCTCTTCCATCTCCATAAGCTTTTCTCTTCTCCTTTCTTCCTACTCTTTCAATTGTTCATGTTTAGCTTGTGTTCTTGAGTTTTGGTTTGGTTATTTTTCATTTTCTAGCAGCTGTTCTTATTCT
Organism: Phaseolus vulgaris; assembly: GCF_000499845.2. Classification (NCBI taxonomy): domain Eukaryota; kingdom Viridiplantae; phylum Streptophyta; class Magnoliopsida; order Fabales; family Fabaceae; genus Phaseolus; species Phaseolus vulgaris. Next base: position 22,644,181 of record NC_023757.2, read on the forward strand.
TTTCTGTTTTGGTTCGGTGCATTTTAATTTCCAGCACTTCTAATTCAGTTTGCTTATCTTTTGTTCCATTTTGTTCGGTTCAATTTGACTATAATTGGAACTTCCATATGAGTTTGGAATTGGTGCTAGTTTTGGAGAGTTCTTGACTTAGAACAATGATCCAATTCTAAGAAAAAGTGCCTAACTATTGTCCAACTCAAGTTGATTCCTAAGAAGGTCAAGAACCTATGATGGAGATCAAGCTCAAGAGGACATGGAGGCTAATCAACAAGATCAAGACGAGGTGGAGGCACAAATAGAAGACGCCCATGGAGGTCAAAGTCCACCTCAAAGGATTACAAGAAGCATGTTCAAAGCTTTGGGAGCTAGAGGACATTTATTTTCTCTTTTTGTAATTTCTTTAGTTGAAGGTGCTTAGAGGGAAACATTAGAAACCTCTTTTGTTTTAGCATCTTTTAGTCTTTAGTTAAGAGTCTTAGGGGGGGGGGGGGTGTGTTAGTAGATAGGTGTAGGAGTAAATAAGGAGGTGCCAAAGTGAGAGAAGGGATCACACCTTCCTCATGCTTTGTTTTAGGCGCAAATTCTAGAAGCTTTTTAGGAGGGAGTTATTTTGAATTTGTGTAGCTTACATTTCAGCACCTTAGGCTATAAATTAAGGTGCAACCCTTGTATTTTTCAGAATTGAAAGGAGAGTAAAGAAACTATACTCAATTTTTTAGTGAGCATTAGAGAGCTTTTGAGCCTTCTTCTCTAGTCTTATCTTGAAGGATCCATGGTGTCTTTCTCTATGTGGCTATTGGAATCACATCACAACTCATGCCCCCAATCATCTAGTCACTCACTTTGAGAGCGTATCTGCCTTCCTCTCATACACTGCACCTGGCTACCCTGGGCGTGACCCTCCCCTTGAGTCGTATCTGTCCCAAAGGCGTCTCTGGGGCGGTAGGGGTACTTCACGAGTCAGGCTGCCCTACACTGGTGCTATCACTATGGCGTTGAATCCACCTTTTCCTTCTCTTTATCACTACCCCGGATTATCGGGACGTGAGGCCTTCCCACGGCGTCGCTTCCTCCATGGTCTTTCCTACACATGGGTATCGGGGAACCGCGCTGTGACTGCCTTGACTTAATGATATTTGATCTTGGCGACGCCCTGGTTGGGCGACGCCTCCACCTAGGCGATGCCTCGCCTTGGCGACGCTTCCTCTTGGCGACGCTGGTACTTGACGTCTCTTCACCTAGGCAACGCCTTGTGTTGACTTTGACTCCTGGCGTTGACTTCGACCTTGACTTTGTCAACACCCGGATACGGGACGGTACACAAGCCCCCCAGTCTTAAGCCGAAGACTTGTCTTTAGCGCAAAGACTAAGGCGTCGCCCACATGCCACCCTGATGACGTGTCATTCCCTGCTGACTCAAAAATTCTCGAATTATCGACGTGACACTCTCTGAACCATAGGGGTTCTCTTAATGGCTGATTGGACATCCTCTGAAGTGGGGAAAATAACACCTTTTGGGGCTACGCTTAATCGTGCGCCACGTGGCTCATCACACGGCCAGACTCTAGGGTCTCTTGTGCTCCCCTTGGGCGCTTAATCCTTTGACACGCAGCACGATCTCACGGCTCCTAATTAGCGCCTCTTGGGTAGCAAATGTAACGTTCAAGTTACCCCAAACCCCGCGCTCACACCACTGTTACATCCATTCTCTTTGCATCTCCGCACTGTTCATCGTCTTCAAACCCTTTCCCTGCAACTCCTGCTCTTTCCTTCGTGCTCTCCTTCCTCCCTTACTACAACAACAAAGGTATGATTTTTGCACATCCCGACTCTTCTCCTTCATCGCATTGCATAGTTTACTGAACTGCCTGGGACTGTTTACGTTTATGCATTACTGTGTTCTTCCGCTTCTCCTTTCTTCTCTGTTCCCTTCTCCTTCTCTCTGGGTTTTCTCGTGTGGGTGGTATTTCCTGGGGTTTTACCCCCTTTTCTGTCTTGGCATCACTTTGTTAAAAACCTTTTTCCTTCTTCTTTCTCCAGCTATTTATTCACACCAAGACGCGCCCAAACTCCCAGTCTGGTTCTCCTCCCAAGACCCCTAAGTCCAATTATAAAGCCTTCTATACATGGGCCCCCGACGAGCTTTTGAACGAGTGCACCAGCCTAACATCCTTTCAGGACCTGGAGAATCATCGTGGGGATCCCCACTTGTATAACTTTAATGCTTTATGCCGCACACATGACGCGCACATCTCCGTTCGTCCCGGCCGACCGGGGGAACCTGTGTGTGTGGATGACAGACCTAGAAAGGGTAGTCCCTTCTTCTTCATGTACCAGACGGTGTTTAAACGCGTCGGGGTGCGCCTCCCATTCACCCCCTTTGAGAGGGAACTCCTCACCGAGATTAACACAGCCCCCGCCCAGCTCCATCCCAACAGCTGGGCATTTGTAAGGGGTTTTCAAATTCTCTGCGGGCACCTGGGCATCCTTCCTTCCGTGGATGTTTTCTTGCATTTCTTCGAAGTGAAGAAACAGGGGAAAAGCTTTTGGGTAAGCTTCTCCGGGATCGTGGCCAGGATCATCCTCTCCCTCTTCCAGAACTCCTATAAAAACTGGAAAGGAAAGTTCTTCAGGGTGTGCAGCGCCAAGCACGACCCCACAGCCTTAGACGGCTTTCCCCTGTACTGGACGGAGCACCCTAAGCTGCTCAGGGCCAAAGCCTTGGATGAGCTATCCCCTGCTGACAAGGAGGTATGCAAGGCCTTGGTTGGCTTGGGGATCGTCTTCGAGACATTGAAGCTTATCGCGAGCGAATACAACGCTCACTCCCTGACCACATATTTTCGTAGGGAGACCCTCCCCTTTCCATCGTTTGTTATCTGTACCTTGCTACCAGATGTTTGTTCCTCTGGCCTCTTCCACCTGTTTTCCATTGTACCATGTGATTCGCGTCTCACATTTCTACGCATTTTGTGATTTTGCATAATTGTTTTGGCTTTGACTTCTGCTGCTGGGTTCATCTGAATGTAGGATTGGTGATGGGCGCCTCCAAAAGGATGATGCTGGCGAAGGCGATAAAGGACGCTCGTGCTGCCAAAGCGGGCGCCTCTTCCGCCCCTACTGCTAACCCGAACCCCCCATCAACCCTGCCTCTGCCACCACCGACCCCTACTGAAGCTCCACTAGGCTCATCTTCACCGTCCCCACATAGCCCTGAGGCGCTTTAGACTCCCGGCTCTCCTCTGCCAATTGTCGCCGTTCCTCTAGCCGTGGCCTCATCGCCGGCACCAACCCCCCTCGACAAAGGGAAACGGGTCTTGGAGATCATATCTGACGATGAGGACTCGGATGGCGTGGTGCCCTTCAAGAGGAGGAAATCTGCAAGGGTTCTCCTCCTACCGGCGGCGTTGCCCCAGGGAGAGGATTCTTTCAGGGACAACCCTCCCAGCGCTACTTCCCTTCCCCCCACAACCGTCCAAGAGGATATAGGTGAAGGCGCTGAGCCTGCTCCACCTCCGACACCGGCAGAGGTCTCTGCTTCGCCTGCCCCCGTCGCTGCCGCCCCCGATTTTATCGCCATCCCTCCTCCAATCATGCATCTGATGAGGGGCTTCAGTGGTGGAACAATGCCAGAGGGCTCCGACAGGAAGGACGGCATGCCTTTCTACTTGGGGGCCTTCTTGGCGGTGGCCCTTGAATGGCGCGCCCAGGCCAGAAACGCTGTTCTGCAAACTCAAACCCTCCAGACCTTGGAAACAAGGGTAGCTGCCCTGAAGGAGGAAAAGAATATTCTGGGACGCCAAAATGAAGCTTATCAAACCACCCTGAAGCAGGTGCAAGAGTCCAAAGCAGAGGCTGAAGAACAACTGGCAGAGGCGGTGGAGCTCCAGGCCGACCTCTACTCTCGGGAAGTCACCCTCAAAGTTCAGGTAACGAGCCTTCAAGATATAGTCGAAGCTTACGAAGAAGTTCAAAAGGACTTGAAGGCCCGCTGCTGTGAGCAAGCTGACGAAAGGGAGCGGATGGAAGGGGAAATGGCTACCCAGGCCAAAGCTATGGGCCTTCTCCAGGTTGACTACGACAAACTGCAAGTCGAGGTCAGCCGACTCCGTGTGGAGAAGGAGGCTTTGGAGAAGCAGGTAGCTTCTGGGGATGCCACCATTGAGGAGCTAGAGAAGGACAAAAAGACCCTCATCCAGGACATGGCGGGCACTTTCGAGGAGGGATTCCAGGAGGCTCTGGCCCAAGCTGTCTACACGAATCCGGGGATCGACATTTCCTACTGCGACTCCACTCACCACATTGTTGATGGAAAGGTCGTGCCCTTGGAACTGGACGATTGAACCGCCACCCTCGACCATCACCTTATTCCTTTACACTTGTTTTAACCTTCTTTGATAAACTTGTAATTCTTTGAATTGTCTGCACTTTCGTTACAACCTTGGGTTTCTGCATGATTACTTTCGTGCCATTGCGATATGGAATTCCGCCTGTGTGATTGTACTTTCGTTCTTTGCCTTCACGTGCTTTGGTTGTTTTGCCTGTACTATACTCGTTTCTTTCACTGCGTTGCTACAGCAGCGCCGTATCCTCCCCGTGTGTCTAAAAACGCCGAGTGCTTTGGGGGGGGGGGTTGTTCCCTCCATGGTCTTTCCTTCCCATAGGTATCGGGGAACAACCCTGCCAGTAATTCGCTGGCGTTTGGCGATCTCGTCTCCCTTCACAGTCTTTCCTACCTGTGGGTATCGGGGAACAACCCTGCCAGTGATTCGCTGGCGTTTGGGGATCTCGTCTCCCTCCACAGTCTTTCCTACCTGTGGGTATCGGGGAGGCGATGCCATTAAACTAGCTTTGACCTCTTCGATTTCGTCTCCCTCCACAGTCTTTCCTACCTGTGGGTATCGGGGAGGCGGCACTGCTGATACTTGGGTTGGCCACGTCGGCAACGTCTCATGCTGGCGTCGCCTTGGGCGTTATTTTTACCTTGGCATTGACTTTGACCTTGGCCCTGGTCGACGCCTGAGGATAGCGAAGAGCTCAAGGTTTCGCCTGTGCCATCCACGTGGCGCTTCTTGCATGGGTGATGGGACGTTCAGTCACTCGACTTGGTCCTGACTCCTACTGTGCCCCTGACCCACTCTCGACGGCGCATCGTACCCTTGGGCATTCTGTTGATACGACGTTTTCTGAGTGTAACCAGTGGTGCCAGGGCCATCCTTCCATCCTCCGCCACGTGGCTCGATCGTGCGGTGCATCCATTCGCGTCGTTTAGCGCTATAACTGCAATACTTCCATGTGCGTCGTTTGGCGCTCTAACCGCAATATTTAATACTTCAAAACTTTAAAACTGTTCTCATCATTCCTGCGCTTTTCGTAACCTACTTGCACCCTTTCTACTTGCACCCTTTCTGTTCTCGCGAAGAGTTCTTCCAGTGTTCGTTCCCCCCAGCGTTTTACCCTTGCGTTACCAGTGGGCCACATGCCTTCAAACCTCCCTGATTATGTTCAAGAATGTCTTCTCGTGCTACTCCCCCCAGGGTCAACCCCAAGGACCCGTATACTTGGGCTTCGAGCGAGCTTCTTGACGAATGCTCATGCTTACTCTCCACCAGGGCCATAAGGGAACACAAAGGGGATTCATGCTCCTATAATCACCGTGCCTTCGCGAGGAGGCACGACGACGACATTGTTGTGCTCCCTTGCACTCTAGGGGAGCCGGTATGTGGAGACGAACGAGCCAACGACGGGGTCCCCTTCTTTTACTTCTATCAGGTGGTTTTCAAAACCATCGGCGTGCGCCTACCCTTCTCCAAGTTTGAGAAGGAACTGCTGACGGAGATCAATGCCGCTCCAGCCCAGTTATATCCCAACAGCTGGGCTTTTGTCAAGGCCTTTGACATCCTTTTCGGGTTTCTGGGTTGTGCACCCTCGGTTGACATCTTTCTTCACTTCTTTGAGGTGAAGAGGCAAAGGAACAACCTCTGGGTAACTCTCAGTAATGTTCCTGGCAGAGTTCTCCTGACCCCCTTCCAAAACTCATTTACTGGGTGGAAAGGCCGGTTCTTCAAGGTCTGCTGCTCTGATCTCGTTCCCTCCGCCCTGGATGGTTTTCCACTGTACTGGGTGAGGGAGACGAGGGCCCTCAAATCCAAACCCTTCAAGAAGCTCGCCCCAAATGACCAGGTGGTTTGCCGGATTCTCGCTGAGGCGGGAGGTTTTGACTCCGCCACCTTGATCAGTTTGGAGTTCAACGCTGGAACTCTCGAGAAGTATATAGGTATGAGTCACTGCCCTAGAAACTTCCGTCTTTATCGTTCTCTATCCGGGTGTGTTTTGCTTCATGGTGTCTCTGACACGTTCAACTTCCTTGGCGCAGGTTCGAAAATAAACCAAGAGCGGAGGACGCGACTTACCCGAGCTCTGCAGACTGAGAGCGGGGCTTCATCTTCTTCCTGTGTTGACTCCGATGGCCACTGAAGAGTGGTTATTTTCGTGTTTTTGTATGAGTTGTAATGTTTGCCCTATTCGCATTACTCCCATTTGTATCGAACACTGCTTGTAACATCAACTTTACTATACCATACTTGGTTTTTGTAACGCCGCTTTACTTTGCATACGTCTCATATATTGTGCGCTTTTCCTCCGTCATGTTTCTTAGCGGCGCCTGCACTCAGGCGACACCTTTCTTCTTGGCGACGCCTTTCTTCTTGGCGACGCCTTCTTTCTTGGCGACGCCTTCTTTCTTGGCGACGCCTTCTTTCTTGGCGACGCCTTCTTTCTTGGCGACGCCTTCTTTCTTGGCGGCACCTTTTTTCATGGCGACGCCCCTTTTTTCTTGGCGACGCCCCTTTTACTAGCGACGCCTCACGCTACTTCAAACGGAGAAAGATAAAGACTGAGAACCAAGGCACGGTTTTTTCTCAAACTTGTTTTTTCTTTTATTTGGCTGACCTCATTAAAAAACCCCAGAAATGGAAAAAGAGTGTCCCCTTTAACAAGACTGTTACATAGCTGCTTTACATAAGTCAACTAAAATAGAACTTGAGGTTGGCAGCATTCCAACTGCGCGGGATGGGACCTCCTTCCAAGGTCTCTAGGCTGTACGAACCGTTGCCCTTAGCCTCGGTAACTCTGAAGGGTCCGGTCCACTTGGGAGACAACTTATTCTCCAGCTCGTATGGGTGGGCTTTCCTCATAACTAGGTCGCCAATCTGAAACTGTCGCGACTTTACCTTAGAGCTATATTTCCGCTCTACTCTTCTCTTCACCGCTTCAGCTTTTATTCTGGCTTCTTCCCTAGCTTCGTCTAGTAGGTCCAGGTTTACCCGCCTTTCTTCTTTGGATTCCTCCACCACAAAGTTTTGAAAACGTGGTGAGCTTTCATGTATTTCTACCGGGATCATCGCGTCCGACCCGTACACCAAACTGAAAGGCGTCTCCATGGTAGAAGATTGGGGCGTGGTGTGGTATGCCCATACGATCCTTGGAACTTCCTCCGCCCACGCCCCTTAGGCCTTCTCTTTAACCCCCTCAGCAAAACTCTGTTTGCTGACTCCACTTGCCCGTTGGTTTGGGGTTGTTCGACTCACGCAAACACTTGCTTGATACCTATCTCAGCGCACAGATTTCTCAACTGCTGACTGGCAAACTGGGTCCTGTTATCGGATATCAAGCGCCTAGGTACGCCAAAGTGGCACACAATGTTCTTCCACACAAAGTGTTGTACCTTGTGCGCAGTAATCGGTGCCACGGGCTCTGCCTCTATCCACTTGGTGAAGTACTCGATGGCAACGATCAAATACTTCATCTGCCTTATCGCCAGTGGGAACTGGCCCAGGATGTCGATTCCCTATGTATGAAAAGGCCACGGGCTATATATGGATCGCAGTTCTTCTGGCGGCGCCTTGGGCCAGTCAGCGTGCTTTTGGCATTGCCTGCAGCGCTGGGCGTGGTGCGCATAGTCCTCTTTTACTGTTGGCCAGAAGAACCCTGCGCGTATCACCTTGGAGGCTAAGGACCTTCCCCCTACGTGGCTCCCGCAAATGCCTTCGTGGAGCTCCGCCATTATCCTGGTACACTCGTCGCCACTTACACACGTTAGGATAGGGTGAGTGAACCCATGCCTGAACAACACTCCATCCACCAGAGTATATCTTGCGGCATTTCTTTTGACCTTCTTACCCTCTTCCGGCTCCAATGGGAGAGTCCCATCCGCCAGGTATCGTTTGTATGGCGTCATCCAGGTGTCTCCTTCGGCTAGGACACATACCTGCATTTGCCTTCCTTCTTCAGGCATATTCGCGTACGTGCTGATGCGGGGCGTCTTCAGCGTATCTTGGGTCAGAGAGTGATGATTCCTTGGACTCTCTCTTGATGTACAGATCTGGAGGACATCCACCCTATTATCTTCCACGAATTTACGCGGAGCTTTGAGCGTCTCTTGGATCACTGTCCTCTGCCTACGCCCCTTGCCTGAGCTGGCCAGCTTGGCAAGCAGGTCGACTTTGGCATTATGCTCCCTTGGGACATGTATCAGCCAAGAGCGTTAAATGCTCCCTTCAATAGTTGGACGTATCTTAGATACGCCGCCATCTGTGGGTCCTTCGCCTGGAACTCACCCGACACCTGCCCCGTAATCAGCTGGGAATCGCTTTTCACCAGGAGGTTCTGCGTGCCCATCTCCTTGGCCAGGAGCATTCCTGCTATCAGGGCTTCGTATTCCGCCTGATTATTACTTGCCTTGAAGGCGAAGCGCAGAGCTTGCTCAATCAGCACGCCGTTGGGTCCCTCCAAGACTATTCCCGCACCACTCCCTTGTTGGTTGGAGGAGCCATCGACCGAGAGCAGCCACTGCGAGCCCACTTCCACCTCTTGCTCACCTCCGGGCGAGAGTTCCGCTATAAAATCTGCGTACACTTGCCCTTTTATGGATCCTCTAGGCTCATACTGAATTTCGTATTCTGACAGCTCCACCGCCTAGCACACCATTCTCCCCGCCACGTCAGGCTTCTGCAGTACCTTCTGTATAGCGAGGTTTGTCATCACTACCACCGTAAAGCTGTGGAAGTAATGACGGAGCCTCCTGGCTGAAAACACCACTGCTAACGCTGCCTTCTCCAGCGCCTAGTATCTCGTCTCAGCGCCTTGTAATTCCTTGATCACGAAATAGATGGGCTTTTGACTCTGGTCCTGTTCCTGGACTAACACAGAGCTGATAGCCCGCTCCGTTACCGTAAAATAGAGCCGGAGGGGCACACCTGTTACCGGTTTGCAGAGGACCGGTGGCGTCGCCAGGTACTCCTTTAACTTAATGAAAGCCGCTTCGCATTCGTCAGTCCATGCAAAGCGACTATTTCTCTTGAGGCACTGGAAATATGGGTGCCCCTTTTCTCCCCCGGCGGAAACAAACCTTGAGAGTGCCGCCATCCGCCCTGTCAGCTGCTGCACTTCCTTTACCGACGTCGGGCTTCGCATGGCGATAATCGCTGCGCATTTGTCAGGGTTCGCTTCTATCCCCCTCTCTGTGAGCATAAAACCCAAGAACTTATCGACCTCCACCCCGAAGACACACTTCTCAGGGTTTAACTTGAGGCGGTACTTGGATATTGTGACGAACAACTCCTCCAGGTCTGCCGTGTGCTGTGCCCTATCCTGCGACGCCACCACCATGTCATCTACGTAAGTGTACACATTCCTTCCTAGCATGGGCGCCAGGACCTTGTCCATTAACCTTTGGTATGTGGCGCCCGCGTTTTTCAGCCCAAAAGGCATCACCTTATAACAGTAACTGAAGTCTCGGTCATGAATGCAGTTTTACTCTCATCTCTCGGGTGCATCTTGATCTGGTTGTACCCTGAGAATGCGTCCAGGAAGCTCAGCACCTTGCTGCCGGATGCACTATCCACGAACGCGTCGATGCTGGACAGTGGGTACGAGTCCTTCGGGCACGCCTTATTCAAGTCCGTGAAGTCCACGCACATCCTCCACTTCCCATTCGCCTTTTTCACCAAGACGACGTTGGCCAGCCACTCGGGGTATTGAATCTCCCTGATGTGGCCGGCACTCAACAGCTTCCGCGTTTCATCCTTTACCACCTGCTGTCTCTCTTCGTTAAAATTTCTCCTTCTTTGGCGTACGGGGCAGACCGTGGCGTCCATGCTGAGGTGATGACACAGGAAATCAGGGTCGATACCGGGCATATCTGAGGCAGACCATGCGAAAGCATCCAGGTGGCGCGAAATCACTTTTGCCACCCCTTCCTGTTCTTCTGGGCTGAGCAAACTTCCTAACTTGAACGTTTTGCCGCCAATCTCCCTCTCCACGGCGTTAGCCGCCAGTTGTTCCCTGCTATCCTTCTCGACGGGCGCCGCCTCTTCCACGGGCAGCGCGTCGCCAGGGCCTTCCTCCATGGGTGCATCTGTTTCTGGCGTCGCCCTCGCGGGTACGGCCTCGTTAGGCGCCGACGCAGCGGGCGTCTCCTCAATCATCGTCGTGTCTGCACACGGCGGACGCTCATACACCATGAACACGCCTTTCTTCGTTTTCAGGCTGTTCTCATAGCATTTCCTTGCCTCCTCCTTATCTGATTTGATGACTATCACCTTGCCACTGAGGTCCGACAGCTTCATCTTCATATGGCGTGTGGAGGCTGCTGCATTCAACCGGTTCAACGCCGGCCTGCCCAACAAGATGTTGTAAGCGGAGCTGGCGTTCACGACCAAGTACCGGATGCTTTCGGTACGCGAGGCCTCTCCGTCCGTGAACTTAGTCCTCAACTTCAGGTAGCCTCGGATTTCCACCTGGTTGTCCGCAAACCCATACAGGCACCCTGTGTAGGGCCTCAAAAGGTCGGGGGATAACCGCAACTTATTGAATGTCAACCAGAACATGACGTCTGCTGAACTTCCCTGGTCGACAAGAACTCTGTGCACCTTTCTCCCAGCTGTGACAACTGAAATGACCACGGGGTCATTGTCGTGCGGCACCACGTCTCGGAGATCCCCTCTCGTGAATACGAGGTCCGACTCCCACGGCTCACCCGAGATTCTTTTTTCGATCGAGTTGACCCCCCTCGCGTATTTCTTTCGCTGGGAGGCGGTGGGTCCTCCGCCGAAAAACCCTCCAGCTATGGTATGGACCTCGCCGAGAACCGGCGTCTCGTGTGCTTGTTCTTCCGCTGGCGGCGGCAAGGTGGCGGTCGTTTTGGGCTCTGCGACATAATCCTTCAAAAACCCGGTTCTCACCACTTCATCCAGCTGGTAACCCAACGACAGGCAGTTATCAATGTGGTGACTGAAAGCCTCGTGGCACTCACACCAAGAGTCTTTTCGAGGCCCCAACACCTTATCGGACTTCGTCGGTCGCCTCAATCTCTCAGCTATATTAGGCACGGCGATCAGGTCCTTCAATTCCACCACAAAATTGTATCTCGCCGGCCTCGTTCTTTCTCTGGCTGGGCGATTGCCTCCTACTGGACCCCGGGGCGGGGGCTTTCTGGCCTGGTAGGGGCGTCTCCCATCTGGTTGCTTCCTTCTCGTCGTGGTCTCATTGACCCTAGCGGGTTGAGCTCACGTCGGTCCCCTCAGGCGCGAGGGTACGATGCTGGTGCGCTTCACGCACACCTCTCCTTCAGAAGCGATATGTTCTACCGCCCGACACCGTAGTTCAGCAAAAGTCCTAGGGCGGTTGCGAATGATGAATTCCCCAAAAGGGCCGGGGCATACGCCTTTCAGGAACGCGTACACAATCATAGGTTCCTCTGTCGTACCAACCTTTACCACCTGGGCCCCGAAGCGATTGATGTATTCCTTTAGGGTCTCTCCTTGATACTGTTTCACATCAAACAAATCGTAGGAGACCGGCGGCGGGGCCTTGTTTGCTAGGTATTGTTCCCTGAACAATCGTGACAGTTGTCGGAAAGAGGTGATATGCCCGTCCGGGAGGCTGATGAACCAGTCCATAGCCATCCCAGTCAAGGTGCTCATAAAGAGCTTGCACTTGGCAGCGTCAGAGCCGCCTACCAGGACCATCTGTGTGTGAAATGCAGCGAGGTGCGTCTCAGGGTCCTCCATCCCGGTAAAGATCACCTTGGGCCTCGCAAACGTGTTCGGGATCACTGCATCCAGAATGTCCTGCGAGAAGGGAGTGGAAAACTCCCTTGGCGGGGAGTGGTTCTCCATCTCGTCATGTTCACGTTGCCCCCGATTATTTCGCAGACCCCGGCGCAACTCCTCATTTACACGACGGAGCTCTTCATTCCTCTCATGCGAGGCTTCGAGATCTGCTTGCATGCGTTCCTGTTCCAGTTTCGACTCTGCCATATCCTCCTGCAGCCCCCGCATTATCTCCAGGACCTGTTGCATGGATAGTTATGCTGGGGCCGCGCGTGCAGTACCCCGTCTTGTAGTGGTCATTGTCACGGTCTCTTCAAACCTCCTCCAACGTTACTATAACTTGGTAGATCTTCTCAAACTTGTGATGGGACTGATGTTTTATATCGGCCCCACGGTGGGCGCCAAATGTTCCGTCCGGTTGACCTGGGACGTCTTCGTGCGCGACATCAACCGTCAGCTAGGGACTCCTTCCCACTGGTTACCTGGGGATTCCTGCAAAGAAGGACAAAAGGTCGCCCTAGCGGCCGTTTGCACTCCGACGCTCAAGTCAGCCAGCAAGAAACACCAAAAACTATGCACCTCCGTATCGGAGCACTGCGTATGGCACTCTGAAGGTGGTAAAAAGGAAACTGTGTCTAGTGTATATTTTCTCATTCTGGCCAAAATCCTTCCCTAGTCCCTTGTGCGTAACCTTAAGGCTCGAGCAAGCAACTAGAGTGTTTCTGGAAAATTAGCCAAAAGTCCTCCTCCATTCCCAACATCCTCATCGCTATTTAAACTACCCAAGCATTTAAAGCGCCTTAAAGCGCTTTTAATCATAAAACGTAACGCACTCAATTAACGCGTCTAATTAGAAAACGTAGCGCATTTAAGACGTTGAAACGCTTGGGAGCCTTTATAGTACCTTAAACGCTCGAAACAGAAACTGTATTAAATGACTTTAATTACCTGGTACCTGACTAAATGGTGTTTCTATTCTGACCTGGCTGTCGTACACGTGGAGGACCTCACAGCGCCATGACCCCATCTGGGGACGTTTCTACGTGTGAGTCCTCCATCTTGGGAGTGCTACTGCGCAAGGGGTGACTTTTTGAATGCCAACTCATGCCCCCGATCATCTTGTCACTCACTTTGAGAGCGTATCTGCCTTCCTCTCGTACCCTGCACCTGGCTACCCTGGGCGTGACCCTCCCCTTGAGTCGTATCTGTCCCAAAGGCGTCTCTGGGGCGGCAGGGGTACTTCACGAGTCAAGCTGCCCTACATTGGTGCTATCACTATGGCCTGGAAGCTACCTTTTCCTTCTCTTTATCACTACCCCGGATTATCGGGACGTGAGGCCTTCCCACGGCGTCGCTCCCTCCATGGTCTTTCCTACCCATGGGTATCGGGGAACCGCGCTGTGACTGCCTTGACTTAATGATATTTGATCTTGGCGACGCCCTGGTTGGGCGACGCCTCCACCTAGGCGACGCCTTGCCTTGGCGACGCTTCCTCTTGGCGACGCTGGTACTTGGCGTCTCTTCACCTAGGCGACGCCTTGTGTTGACTTTGACTCTTGGCGTTGACTTTGACCTTGACTTTGTCAACTCCCGGATACGGGATGGTACACTTTCCAAAATTGATCTTAAGAGTGGTTACAATGAAATTCGAATTAAACATGGTGATGAATGGAAAACCGCTTTTAAGACCAAATTTGGTTTATATGAGTGGTTGGTCATGCCTTTTGGCTTGACTAATGCTCCTAGTACCTTCATGCGACTCATGCATCATGTTTTAAGAGCATTCATTGGCAAGTTTGTCGTGGTTTACTTTGATGATATTCTTATATATAGCTTGTCTTTAGAAGATCATGAGTCACATGTTAGACAAGTTTTAGAAACCCTTAGGAAGGCGAAATTGTATGCTAATCATGCTAAATGTTTCTTTGCATTAGATCATATAGACTTCCTAGGGTTTGTGGTTAGTCATAAAGGAGTGCATGTAGATCAAACAAAAGTTGCAGCAATTCAACATTGCCCTACACCCACCAATGTCAATGAAGTACGAAGTTTTCATGGACTTGCTAGTTTTTATAGGTGGTTTGTGAAAGACTTTAGTACAATTGCCGCACCTTTAAATGCCATAGTAAAGAAGGATGTGGTTTTTAAGTGGGGACAAGAGCAAGAAAACGCTTTTCAAACTTTGAAAGATAAATTAACTAAAGCCCCCATTCTAGCCCTTCCTAACTTTGCTAAGACATTTGAAATAGAGTGTGATGCCTCTAATATAGGCATTGGGGCCGTCTTCCTTCAAGAAGGACACCCCATAGCTTATTTTAGTGAGAAACTCAAAGGGAGTCATCTCAATTACTCCACTTATGATAAAGAACTTTATGCTCTTGTTAGAGCTTTGCAAAATTGGCAACATTATCTTTTTCCAAAGGAATTTGTGATCCATAGTGATCATGAGTCCCTTAAATATTTGAAAAGCCAAAGCAAGCTTAATAATAGACATGCTAAGTGGGTGGAGTTTATTGAGCAATTTCCTTATGTGATCAAACATAAACAAGCTAAAATTAATGTGGTTGTCGATGCTCTTTCAAGAAGATATACCTTCTTAAATCTTTTGAATGTTCAATATTTAGGATTTGATCACATAAAGGAACTTTATCATGATGACTTAGATTTCTCTCTAATCTATCAAGAGTGGTCCAAGGGAGGTCACAAAGACTTTTTCTTACATAATGGTTTTCTTTTCAAAGAGAAAAGACTTTGTGTTCCCCATGGATCCATAAGACAATCTCTTGTTAGAGAGGCTCATGAGGGTGGGCTTATGGGACATTTTGGGGTAGCTAAGACCTTACAAACATTGCATGAACATTTCTTTTGGCCTCACATGCGCAAATCCGTACATACCTTCTGTGATAGATGTATAGCATGTAGGAAGGCTAAATCTAAGGTCCAACCCCATGGTTTATATACCCCTCTTCCTATCCCTACAATGCCTTGGGTGGATATTTATATGGATTTTATCTTAGGACTGCCCAAGACATCAAAGGGTAAGGATTCCATCTCTGTGGTAGTGGACCGTTTTTCTAAAATGGCTCATTTTATCCCATGCCACAAAGTGGATGATGCATGCCATATTGCAAATCTCTTCTTCAAGGAAGTTGTTCGTTTGCATGGACTTCCTAGAAGTGTCATATCCGATAGGGATTCTATGTTCTTAAGTCACTTTTGGAGGAACTTATGGGGGAAACTTGGCACAAAACTTCTGTTTTCTACTACTTGCCACCCCCAACTGATGGTCAAACCGAAGTGGTTAATAGAACTTTGGGTCAATTATTGAGATGCTTTATTTCCGGGAATCCAAGGGCTTCAGACGAATTACTACCTCATGTTGAATTTGCTTATAATAGGGTAGTAAATTCCACCACTAACCATTCTCCTTTTGAGGTTGTTTATGGGTTTAATCCCCTCACACCTCTAGATCTTCTTCCCATTCCTGTACTTGATGAGGTTCTATGCAAGGACGATTTTGAAAAGGCTTCTTTTATTAAGGATTTACATAACCGCATCAAGTTACAAATTGAGAAGAAAGTTGGTAAGTATGCTGACACTGCCAACCAAAGGAGAAAGGCATTAATCTTTGAGCTCGGTGATTGGGTTTGGCTTCATTTGAGAAAGGATAGATTTCCTTCTCTAAGGAAGTCCAAACTCGTGGTGATGGCCCTTTCCAAGTCATCAAGAGGATTAATGATAATGCGTACGAGTTAGATATGCCCCCTACTTATCTTGGTAGTAATTCTTTCAATATTACTGATCTCACTCTTTTTTGCTGCAGGTTTCCCGAATTCGTGGACGAATTCTCTCCAACCCAGGGAGTATGATTGAAACCAAGTAAAGGATGCTCAAGCCCATGAAGCCCAATCCCAACAAGGGGCCCAAGCCCAACAAGGGGTATAAGCCCAACAAGGGGCCCAAGCCCAACGAATCACTAGTAGCATGGCAAGAGCTTTGGGACAAGAGTATAATAAGATGGCTCTTCTTATTTCTTTTACAGAATAGGGGTGCGGATGTAATAAATAGGTGTAAGTAGTAAGGGAGGTTAGGGGGGAGTGTAGATAGGAGTTAGGAGGTGCCAAACTAGGAAGGAAAGTCACACTTCCTTCATTGTCTAGTTGGCGCCGAATTTGAGTAGCATTTCAGCACCTCATAGGCTATAAATAAGGTGCTTCCCTTTGTATTTTTCAGATTTGGATTTCATAGTAGAGAGACTATGCTCAAATTTAGAGAGAAATTGTGAGTTTTGAGTCTTCTTCTTCCTTTGCCTTATCTTGTGAGCAATGGTGAGCTTCAAGTGGCGGCACTCCTTCAGTTATTTTGGAACTAAGCTCCAAGTGGCGTGAATGGCTTCTCCAAGTCTCAAAATCCAGCAAGCTCCTTACTATAAGTGTTCTTATTTCATTTTCTTTCAATTCCATTCGGTAGTTTAGCATTTCTTGGTGTTTCCTTTCATTTGTACCGATTAGATTTGTGTTTCCAGCCTTGCTTTGCATTTTCTGTTCGGTGCAGTAGCATTCTTTCCATTTTCTGTTCGGTTTCTATTTTGTGTTCTTCCATTCTTGTTGTTTGATTCCATTTCACAATATATGGACTACCATATGAGTTTTGGTTGGTGCAAAGTCTTGGTGAGTTCTTGAATTAGAACATTGATCCAATTCTAAGTAAAGTGCCATTTCATGACTAACTCAAGTTGGTCCTAAGAATGTCAAAGAATCATGTATTCTTGTTGTTGCATTCACATCAGAGGGGCTGGGGAAGGAGAGTGTACAGGAGAAGCCTGTCCTTGAGGGATCAGAGTAGCATCTCCCTCAAGGCCCTCGGTTCCCCTCTTTCTCCGTTGGACTAAGGGAGACCCCGAGCTCTCCTCTTCGATAGATATAACGGTGGTGGGAGCCTTCACCAACCGTTTCCTCTTCTTATCACCCCTGGTCTCGGGGCCTTCAGCTGGCGCGACCGAGATGGGGGAGGCAGGATAGGCTCGGCGGTAGCCTCCGTTCCAGAAGACGACCCGACAGCTCGTCGGCTCTTAGCTAGCGCTATCAGCTTCTGTCGTCGTTCTTTGTTGGAAGTCATATCTGCATCAGCTAAACACAGCAAAAGGTTAGTGCACGAGGAGCCAAGAAAGAAAATAAATGCAGAAAAGTAATTAACATATGCAAATACGCAAGTATGGCAAGAAAGCGCGAGGATGCATGCCCAGAGAAATAACAAGTTAAAGGAAAGAAGAGAAGGCAAACCAATGTATTTCTTTAGCATTTCTGCGTCGAACTCGTGCTTGATGAGGGTGGAGGAGCCGAACTTAGTGCCCAAACTCGAAAGTAGGCCGCACAGCTCGCGCTCGTATGGTGCCATGCCTCCAAGCCTCGAGGTTTTCTGAACTCTACCTTCGGGACCCAGTAGAGCGGGAAGCCCTCAAGTAGAGTTGGGTTGTGCTCGTTGGAGGTGATCATGTAGAACCTACCCTTCCAATCCTTGAAGGATTGCTGGTATAGGCCCAGGATCACCCTCCCTGACACACCATTCCAGCTTACCCACGACCTATCACCCGGGTTCTTGGCCTCAAAGAAGTGGAGGAAGACGTCGGTTGATGGAGGGTGCCCGAAGTGGTGAGTGGTGGTCGTCCGGTCTTCGGGTTACGCGCAGTTAAGCTGGGAACGAGAGGCGATTCTCGGCGAGAGCGTTGCATACGAGCCTTGTGTGGCAGAGTATCAAAGAAAGGAGAAGTTATGTGCTTTGTAGTGTCGTGCATGAGTGTGGCCTAAGAGAGCTAGCAGCCAGTCGGTGATTGGTGCTCTCTTATCCCATAACGTGCATGGAGCAAAGCAGAGGTGATCGTTCACACAGTAGGTGACGCCTGGTACGTGCCCTTAGCCAAGCCACACCTGGTACTCACGCTGAGGTTGCCCGAGACACCTAGTGAAAGAAACACGCTAAGTTACTTCGTACACGAATAACTTAGGCGCGCAAACAGAGTATATAAAGGCATTCCGCGCTCAAACAAAGGGAGGTAAGATTCATTCTTGCAAGTGACTAGTTTACACATAGAGAGAAAGAGAGAATCACAGAGTGCACACGAGTCTCGCTGAGATTCCTAGTTCTTAGTTCTTTGGTGGTTTTGCGTGGCTGACTTGAGCGTCGGAGTGCAATCGGCCGCTAGAAGGGCCGTTTGTTGTGTTTCGCAAGTTCACTTGGAGCTTTTGGGGAAGTGCTTGGAACGTTCTTGCGGAAGACATAGTTTGACGTGGCGAGTCCTTCGACGATCGAATCACCTGCAAGATCAGCGCCGTTCCCGAGTTCTTCGATTATTCTGAGCGGTCCTGTCCACTTGGGTGACAGCTTGTTCTTCATCTTCCTGCCCACTTGCGTTCAACTCTTCTCTTTACTGCTTCAGCCTTCACCCTCGCTTCCTCCCTGACCTCATCCAGCAAATCCAAGTTCATTCTCCTTTCTGCGTTTGAATCTTCCGTCACAAAATTCTGGAATCTCGGTGAGCTTTCCTGGATTTCCACTTGGATCATCGCATCGCATCCATACACTAAACTAAACGGGGTTTCATGAGTTCCTGATTGCTCAGTGGTATGATATGCCCACACTATACGGGGAACCTCTTCCGCCCAAGACCCTTTTGCCTTCTCCAACCTCCTCCTCAAGCCCCTCAACAACACCCGGTTAGCTGACTCCACTTGTCCGTTCGTCTGCGGGTGCTCGACAGAAGCAAACACCTGTTGTGTCCCGATATCCTCACACAACTTTTTCAACAGGTGACTTGCAAACTGAGTCCCATTATCTAATACCAAGCGCTTGGGCACACCAAAGCGACACACAATGTTCTTCCACATGAAACTCTGGACCTTGTGCGCGGTGATCTGAGCTACTGGCTCTGCTTCGATCCACTTCGTGAAGTATTCGATTGCTACGACCAAATACTTCATTTGCCTGATTGCCAACGGAAAAGGTCCCAGAATATCGATCCCCCACATATGGAACGGCTAGGGGCTATATATTGACTTCAACTCTTTTGGGGGTGGCCTTGTGCCAATTGGCATGTTGCTGGAATTGTTTGCAACGCTGGGCATATCTTTTGCAATCTTCCCTCATGGTTGGCCAATAATAGCCTGCACGGAGAGTTTTTGTTGCCAGGGCTCGACCTCCGATGTGGCTCCCACAAATCCCCTCATGGAGCTCAGTCATAATTCTTACGCACTTTTCTCCGTGCACACATACCAACAGGGGGTGTGTAAACCCAAACTTGTACAACTCATCATCGATTAGGGTGAACATGTTGGAGTTCTTTTTTACCTTTCTGGCCTCCGTCAGATCCACTGGGAGGAAGCTATCTGCTATGTATCGCTGGTATGGCGTTATCCATGTATCTGGTTGGTGGATAGCGCAAACTTGCGTTGTCTTCGCCTCTCCTACTGGGTGCGCTCTAACTTTCGGTGTCCTCAAAGTCTCCTGAGTTAATGATCGGTGACTCCTTGCCATCCCTTCCATCGACTTGCAAATTTGAAGAACCTAGTGGTCTGTTATGAATGCTCGAGGTGTCTTCAGAGTTTCTTGTATAACGGTCCTCTGTCTGCCCCCTTGCCTGAACTGGCGAGCTTGGCTAGCAAGTCAGCTCGGGCATTCTGTTCCCTTGGCACGTGCACCACCTCGAACAAAGCAAAAGACCTTCTTAACTCCTGCACATACTCTAGGTAAGCCGCCATCTGCGGATCCTTGGCTTGGAACTCGCCGGTCACCTGCCCAGTGATCAGCAAAGAGTCACTCTTGGCCATCAGCACCTTTGCCCCCATCTCCTTTGCCAACAAAATACCGGCGATCAGTGCCTCATACTCCACTTGATTATTGTTGGCTTTGAAGGCAAACCTCAGAGATTGTTCTATTAACACATCGTTGGGTCCTTCGAAAATGACTCCAGCCCCGCTACCCAACTGGTTGGACGACCCATCCACCGAGAGTACCCACCGATCATCACTCCTGGCACTCTCCGCTGTTTTAGAAGATAGCTCGACCACAAAGTCAGCGAAGATTTGTCCCTTGATCGGTCCTCGGGGCTCATACCTGATGTCGAATTTTGACAACTCCACCGCCCATTTTACCATCCTCCCAGCTACGTCCGGTTTCTTTAGAACCTTTTTGAAGGGCAAGTCAGTCATCACCCATACTGCGAAGCTCTAGAAGTAATGACGTAGCCTTCTCGCTGAAAACACAACCGCCAGCGCTGCTTTCTCTAAGGCTTGATATCTCACTTCTGGGCCCTGCAACACCTTACTGACAAAATAGATAGGTCTCTGGATTTCATCTTGATCTTGGACGAGCACCGCACTCAGCGCTCTTTCGGTGACGGCAAAGTATAACCTGAGGGGCGTTCCCACTTGAGGTTTGCACAGAACCGGCGGGCTCGCCAAGTACTCCTTGAGCTTCACGAAAGCCTCTTCACACTCCCTCGTCCAGACAAACCTATTATTCCTCTTCAAACACTGGTAATACGGGTGGCCTCTTTCTCCACTAGCAGACACGAATAGCGATAGTGCGGCCATCCGACCTGTAAGCTGTTGTACCTCCTTAATAGTTGCGGGGCTCCTCATTGCTAAGATGGCAGCACACTTATTAGGATTTTCTTCGATTCCTCTTTCAGTCAAGAGGAAACCTAAAAACTTTCCTGCTTCTACGCCGAAAATGCACTTCTCGGGGTTTAGCTTCAGCTTGTACTTGGCTATTGTAACGAATAGCTCTTCTAGATCAGCAACATGCTGATTCTTCTCCAGAGATGTCACGACCATGTCATTGACATAAGCCTCTGATACGTGGCTCCCACATTCTTCAGCCCAAAGGGCATCACCCTGTAGCAATAGCACGACCTTTCCGTCATGAAGGCAGTCTTTTCCTCATCCATGGGATGCATCTTAATTTGGTTGTACCCCGAGAAGGCATCTAGGAAGCTTAACAGCTTGCACCCTGCTGCACTGTCCACTAGGGCATCTATACTTGGCAAAGGATAGGAATCCTTTGGACATGCTTTGTTCAGATCTGTGAAATCGACGCACAATCGCCATTTCCCGTTGCTCTTCTTTACCAATACAACATTGGCGAGCCATTCTGGATACTGTATCTCCTTGATGTGGCATGCGGCGAGGAGTTTCTGTGTTTCCTCTCTGATCGCCTGTCTCCTTTCTTCATTGAACTTCCTTCTTCTTTGTCGGACTGGCTTGACTTGGGGGTCCATTGCCAAACGATGGGACAAGAAATCGGGATCAATTCCCAGCATATCTGAGACAGACCACGCAAACGCATCCAAATGTTTACTTATCACCTTGGCAATCTGGTCTTACATCTCGTCATCTAAGGTCTTTCCCAGTTTAAATGTTTTTCCGCCGATCTCCTTCTCGAGCCAATCCTTGACCGGCTAGGGCCTCCTTTCACTGGCGATGACCGCCCTCGCGATTCCCGACTCCTTGGTTACCTCCGGGCTGTCCTCTTCTTTCTCCATCTGAGCGGCTTTCTCAACATCCGACATCACCATATCCCCTTCGGCGACCACTTCGAGTGTCGTGCCCGCAACTCGCCGATTTTCCTGTCTGGACTCCGCGCCAGGGGGTGGCGTTGTGCTTACATGGCACACATATCGCTTATTCCTGAGGCTGATTTCGTAGCACTTCTTTGCCTCCTTTTGATCAGAGCGGATGGTAATGACCACCCCTTCCATCGAAGGTAGCTTGACCTTCATGTGTCTAGTGGAGGGCACAGCTCCTATCCTGTTGAGTGTTGGCCTCCCTAACAAGATATTCTATGCTGAAGGAGCATTCACGACCAGGTACCTGATCTTCTCTATTCGCGAGGCCGCCCCATCTGTGAATGTCGTCCTCAACTCAATGTACCCCCTGACCTCCACTTGGTCACCAACAAAACCGTATAGGCAGCCCCCATACGACCTCAGCTGATCTGGGAACAACTATAACTTTTCGAAAGTCGGCCAAAACATCACATCTGCCGAGCTCCCTTGGTCGACCAACGCTCGATGAACCATCTTTCCCGCCCTGACAAACAAGATCAGGATGGGATCGTTATCGTGGGGCACAACATCCCTGAGGTCTTCTTTGGTGAACGTAATGTCCACATCGGGCGAGTGATCCTCAAAAGCCTCTACTGTCATTACGGACCTTGCATACTTCTTACATTGTGACGTGGTACACCTACCGCCCGAGAACCCACCAGCTATGGTGTGAATCTCGCCGTGAATGGGCACCTCGTGCTGCTGTCCCTCGCCACTTGCCGGTTGTGAATCTGACGATTGTCCTGTCTGCTTCTCCACCAAGTAGTCCTTCAAGAAGCCATTCTTTACGAGTTCGTCCAACTGGTAACCCAGCGCCAAACAATTGTTAATATGATGCCCGAATGCTTCGTGGAATTCGCACCATGATTCCTTGTGAGGTCCCAGCACCTTGTCAGATTTTACCGGTGGCCTCAACCTGTCGGCTATGTTGGGCACCGCGATGAGATCTTTGAGTTCCATCACAAAGTTGTTCCTTAGTGGCCTATTTCCCTCTCTCCTTCCCTCTGCTCGACCCCTAGGCTGGGTCCTCCTTGCCTCGTAGGTGCGCTTCCTGTCTGGGTGTTTTCTCTCTGTGGCGTCTCAACCGATTGTTTATACTTAGATATTTTAAGAAAAGATTGAAAACTGTTTTTCAAATGGTTGAACTGTTAGAACCAAAACAACCGATTGATTCGAGGAAACAACCGATTGTTTGTTTTGGGACCATAACAGAAAAACTGTTTTATCTTTGACTGAGCTTTAAATGATTTAACTGCTTACGCTCCAGTCATTAAATGCTTTGACCAATCTTTTAATGCAATATAAGAGTTTGTTAAGATTTGATAACAAACTACATCTTTGAATATATTCAGAAAAATAGATTTGAGAATCAATCTTTGACAAGTTTTTTGCTAAGAGTTTTTGAGTTTTTCAAAGACCAGAGATTGCTGAAAGTTTGTGCTTGATCAAAGTTTGTGGAATAGGATTCTGCTTGTATGGATTTCAGATTATCTTCTGTAACAAGTGTAATCCTTG
Organism: Phaseolus vulgaris; assembly: GCF_000499845.2. Taxonomy (NCBI): domain Eukaryota; kingdom Viridiplantae; phylum Streptophyta; class Magnoliopsida; order Fabales; family Fabaceae; genus Phaseolus; species Phaseolus vulgaris. The sequence continues at coordinate 22,667,410 of NC_023757.2, forward strand.
TACTCTGTAAAACAAGTTTTTGTTTCTATGTTTACTGAGATTGGCTGTGTGTTCTTGAGGGGATCAAGATCAGCAATCTTAGTGTTGGTGTGTTGGCCAAGAAGAGTGTGTGTCTTGAGGTGTTCAAGGTCACTTTCTTGGTTGTGGTGTAAGTGATCAAGGTGTGATTGCTTAGTGGATTTCCTCAGGGTTTATGAGAAGACTGGATGTAGCTCTGGTTTTGGAGTGAACCAGTATAAACATCTGTGTACATTTTCTCTATCCCTAACTCTTTAGAATTCAGTTTTGATATTTGTTTACTGGTATAAATAACCGATTGTTTCTGCGAAACAATCGATTGTTTTCCCAGTGCTGTGCTTTTGGCTTTATGTTTTGAAAAACTGATTTCTTAATCAAGGTATTTTTGAAGTATTTTCATTCAAGGCTCAATAGACTGCGAAAACTTTCTTTAAACAATTCACCCTCCCTCTAGTTTAAAGCCATATATCCTAACAGAAAAGACCTAAGACATGTTTTAGGAGTTTATATGGACATGGAAATGGATGAACTAGATGGAAAAGAGAAGAAGACTTATGTGGTTGGAGTCCTTGGAAAGGAACACGCTACTTGGAGGATGCAAAGCTCCAAGATGAGTGAGATGCCGCCAGTTGAGGCTCCAAGATTGCTCTCAAGATAAGACTAGGTAAGAGAAGACACAAGTCTCTCAAATGCTCACCAATTTTGGGAGAGTTTCGGTACTATCAATATCAATTCTCTATTTAGAAGGACCCAAGCCCTCCTTATATAGGAGAAGGACCGGTCATAAAGTTTACAAAGCTTACACAACAAGCTAACCAAAAGTCCCTTGCATGCTACCCACTTCTAGCGCCTATAGTGAGGTATGAAGGTCAACTTCTAGAAAGTTCTAAACTAATGTCTAAATATGCTTTTGCAAAAGAGGTATCTTTAGGTTTCCCTCTAAGAACCTTTCTAAAAACTATATATTTAAACATTCTACATTTTATACAAAAGATACTGCAAAAAGAGAAAACATTTTACCACTACTTCCTAATTCTTTAAATTTGCTCCTTCTATTCCTTTGAGTTAAGCTAATATCCTCTAGATCAACTTCAACTTCGGCTTCTACCTCTTCTTGATCTTGATCTCCATCAGTCGGTTTCTAATCTAGTCCGAAATTTCTTGGTAAATGAACAATTTAATTTTTTGTAACTTGCCATTTGCATGATAAACGTTTTAGCTTTGCAGGTGTTTATGGTGCTAACACATACGTGGCTAGGCAGTTTTTGTGGAGGGATCTTAGTTCCTTCATAGGGCCTTGGTGTATTTTAGGAGATTTTAATGTTGTGCTCTTGATGGATGACTGTAGAGGGGGGTGACTCATAGTCAGGTTTCTTATAATGAATTCCTTAATTGGATTAATACTAATGATCTTTCTTGTTTGCCTTTTACTGGATCTTGTTATACTTGGTGTTGTACCGTCCCGTCCCCGGGCGTTGACCAAAGTCAAAGTCAAAGTCAAAGTCAAGGCCAAAGTCAACAAATTGACTGCATCAGGCGTCGCCTAGAGAAGGCGTCGCTTAGAGAAGACGTCGCCAAGATAGGGCGTCACCCAGTAAGGCGTCGACGGTGTTACTCCCCGATACCTATGGGTAGGAAAGACCATGGAGGGAGTGACACCACGGGAAGGCCTCAAGCTGGGTTTACATCTGGCGACTTCATCTTTAACCTGGTGATCGCCTATTCTGATATGCTGGAGATCGGAACACGCCAACTTAACAACTGGCGACTACACGAGCCCCCCGACTTCCTTCCCTCCTGCCAGCCTGGCGCCTTGCCAACACGCCTATACTGTAGCAGGGTGCCACGTCATCACTCCCGACCACCAGGGCGGTACACAAGCCCCCCAGTCTTAAGCGAAGACTTGTCTAGCGAAAAGACTGAAAGAATCACGTCAACACCGGTCTACGTGGCACTGACGCAGAATTCCAAGCGGTTGTACCTTCTGCTGCTCTGACACTCCACCAAACCCCTCACTCATCGCTTGACGCGTGGCTTCATCAACGGCTCTCTTCAGTTGTCGTTTGAGCTTCCTAAACCCATTTCGAAAAAACCCTTAAACCCATTTCCACTCAGCACTGTTCCATCACTTTCCCTCGCATTCACGAACGCTCTAACTTCCTTCTGCGAAAAACTCTCAGCGCTCTCCAGCATTCTGAATCACCATCAACCTTCATCGTCTTCCTGATCATCAAAAGGTACCTACTTTCCTTCCTCTGCTGGTTTTCCTTGCATTTTAACCGATTCGCATCATCCTGTAACTGTCTGGTGCATACGCTGTGGGTTGTTTTTCCATTTCTCCTTCTGCGTAACTTAGGGCTTCGTCAATCGTCGCAACGAACCTACATTCGTTCATTTTTCACCTTCCTTCTATGATCGAGTCAGCCTCTGTAACCCCCTGATCATTTTTCCTTTCTTCTTCCTTTGCAGCTGCTACCATGACTCGCACAAAGATTACCCCGAATCCTCCTCCTTCATCACGAAATCTCTCTTCACAAGCACACGACCCACCACAAGTTCGTGGCGCTTCATCTTCGCAGGCTGAGAGGCCTGCGTCTTCCCGTCCCGTCCTAGCCCAGGCGACTCCACCTATCGCTGGAGGAGCCCCCGTTCCTCTGCCAGATTTCAAAACTTTGTATCCCTGGGCCAACTCGACCCTTCTGAGGGAGACATCCTCCGTGAACACTGCGGGAGCAGTTTTGCGGCTGACAAAGGGGGACGAGATCTATCAATCGTTTCACAAGGAGCACGACGAGAAGATGATGGTACTGCCCTGCCCCCCCCGATCTGCCTGTTTGTGCTGATGACAAAGTAAGCGCCGACGGGCCCTTCTGCTTTGTCTATACGACTTTGTTCAAGAAGGTCAAGCTCAGGTTCCCTTTCACCCGATTCGAGAGGGAACTTCTTACCGAGCTCAACATTGCTGCCGCCCAGCTCCACCCCAACAGCTGGGCGTTTGTTCGAGCTTTTCAAGTGATGTGCGCCCACCTGGGGTTGCCCGCGTCGGTGGACGTGTTCTTATTCCTCTTCGAAGCCAAGCACCCAGGAGACCGCCTATGGGTCAGCTTGAACGCGATTGCTGGGAGGTCCATCTTTGCTATCTTCCAGCAATCTTACAAGGACTGGAAGGGGAAATTCGTCCAAGTGCGTGCGAACGACAAGGACGCCTCCCTTCTCGATGGCTTCCCCTTGTACTGGGTGGACAAGGGGAAGAAGGAGTCCAAGAGCTGCTTCAGGAGGCCCAGAAGTCCTGACAGCATGGGAGCATTGGACAGAGACCTCTGTCTCTTCTGAAAAAAGGTGGCGGACGCCAATATAACTTTCCTCACCACCACCTTGATATGCTTCGAATTCTATGAAGATCAGCTAGAAATTCGAATAGGTTAGGACATTAAACTATTGCTTTGATACTGCTTCTGTTTAGCTGTTTCTGGGCGTCTTGTGCGTTATGCGCAAGACTTTGGTTTTACCTTTCCTGCACATACCATTTGCTTTGCTGTTTATTACCTTATGCACTTATTTGTTTTCCTTGATTTAACCCATGCATTTTCGTTCCATGCAGACAACATGTTGCCCAGAAACATGCTCGCTGAACTAAAGGCGCTCGCCCGAAACCATGGGTTGGCGACGGGTTCGCAAACGGTGCCCAACTCGGTGGTGGAGACAGCCATCGTCCAAGGGCGATCACCTCCCAAGGAACCCACCCAACGCAAGAAACTGGTCCTCAGACCTAAAAGGAAAGCCCCTCAGGTGATCCATGAGGAAGAGGAAGAAGATGACGAGGCCACCGAGGACGGTCTGGTCTCAAAGAGGAAGAGGGTGGCACCTTCCTCACCGCCTGCTCCACCCCCTCTTCCAACCTCAACACCTCCGTCGACGCCTGCTCCTCCTCCAGCATCGCCACCCCCACAGGTTCCTGCCTCTCCAGTCCAAGCGGTTCCACTGGCCACTGCGCCACCTGCAGCTGAGGCCCAAGAGCCAAACTTCCTGGAGGACCCCCCAAGCGCTTCAACGCCATATGTGTCGGCTGGAGGGGGTCCCCCTTCAAACGCTTCAGCTGCAGAAGATGCTCCAATCGGGGATGAGGTTGCTCATACCTCTCCGATTCTGATCACCGAATCCCCGATTCCGTCGCCACGCCAAGAAGCAACTACTGAAGAACCCGCTAAGGAAGGTGGCAACGAGAACCCACAACAGGCCCACCTGGTGCCTCTCCAAGCAGCAAACCTTCCCTTGGAGGTCACAAGGATGTGGGAGCCTCTAACTGCCAAGCTGAAAACCATAGCAGAGGATATCCCGGCGATTATAACCAGAGCTGTGGAGGGCTCAACCAGGAGGCTCCAAGACGACCTCTTCAACCTCAAAACCGAAAACAGCACCATGAGGGTCGAGGTGGAGAAGTTGTCTTTCAGCCTGACGCTCGTAGAGATCGAACACTCCCGAGTGGAGGATGCAATGAACACCGAGCTCAGGCTGGCGCGCAAGGAGGCCACCGACCTTCGCCACAAGGTGCATCAACTTGCCCAAGAGAAGTTCGAATTGGAGAGCAAGATCGTGCCTCTTCGCGCCAGGGCGGCTGACCTGGAGGCTCTCATGAAAGCTGACGCCGCTAAGGTGCAAAAATTGGAGCAGAGGTCGATCGACCGAGAGAAACTACTTGGGCAAGTGGAAAAGGCGAGGGACGACGCCATGGCTGATCTCGTCGAGGCCAACAAAGAGAAGGGAAAGGTGGCTGCTGAGTTGGCCCAAGCACAATCGGAATCCAAGAAGGTTACTGAAGACCTTCTCCAGGCTCAAGAGACCAACGAACAACTTAAAAAACAGGTTGAAGAGCTGGAGCAACAAAATAAAGAGTTGAAAGAGCAAGCTGAAGACCTCAAGAGGCGGATTGAGGAACTTCAGAAACAAATTGAAGAACTCAAGCTAAATTCTGCTCAGATTCTGGCCGCTGGATTCGAAGCTGCGCGAGAACAATTCGCTTGCCTATTCCCCGACCTGGATCTCAGCATGGTGTCGCTGAACAATGAGGTGGTGGATGGAAAAGTCGTTCCTGCTGAAGACTAATCAATTCTTCTTCATCTGCCACCTCTTGTGCTTTCCCTTGTGTATACCTTGTAATAAACTTATCGTAAAAATACCCTTCAAGCAACGAACTGTAACTCAGTTGCTGGCTTAAACACGCTCCACTCGACCTGCTTCATCAAACAGGTCTTTTAACCTTCTCGCCGCCGTTTGAACTCTTCCCGATCGCCAAGGACTCTTGGTGACATCAGCTTCTTTCCAGCCTCATGCTTTGGCCATTGTTTCTTTGTATGGGGGCAGAGACGCCTTTTGGGATCTTTCTTTTACCTCCCTGAACTTCATAACAAAGACCGGTTGACTAGGCGTTCTCTTCGAACCTACCTTAGCCACCTTCCAAACTTCTTCCACCCTCTGCACCGTACCTGAACTCGTTCGAGACGAGAAGGATTTTATCTTGCCTAAGCTCGCATGTAGGCGAGAAGGTCTTTAACTCGCCTGAACTCGCTCATCGGCGAGAAGGTCTTTAACTCGCCTGAACTCGCTCATCGGCGAGAAGGTCTTTAACTCGCCTGAACTCGCTCATCGGCGAGAAGGTCTTTAACTTGCCTGAACTCGCTCATCGGCGAGAAGGTCTTTAACTCGCCTCTACATTGCCCCAGGGGTTACATCTTCTCGCCCCCAGAAACACGGAGGACTTTTCACTGGTGCCTCTACATTGCCCCAGGGGTTACATCTTCTCGCCCCCAGAAACACGGAGGACTTTTCACTGGTGCCTCTACATTGCCCCAGGGGTTACATCTTCTCGCCCCCAGAAACACGGAGGACTTTTACTCTTTCTCGCCTGCACACGCTCGACGGCGAGGAGGTCTTTATCTTGCCTCAAAACGCGCGAGGGCGTTGAGGTCTTTCATCTGGTGCCTCCGATCGCCGAAAGACGATGAGGACTTTAAAAACTTTAACTGGTGCCTCCAATCACCGAAAAACGATGAGGACTTAAAACTTTTAACTGGTGCCTCCAATCGCCGAAAAACGATGAGGACTTAAAACTTTAACTGGTGCCTCCAATCGCTGAAAAACGATGAGGACTTAAAACTTTTTAGAAAGCATGCGATATATCTTTTCTTGCCTTGAGTCACGTACAAGCGACAAGGTCTTTCTTCAAAACTCTTGGAAAAAAGCAAACATGCAATCTGAAAACGCCTTATACTTCGAAAACTCTTCTTTTATTGGGTGGCCTCATTAAAAACCCTCCTTAGGGAAAAAAGAGTGCCCCCTTGAAACTGTTTCATCAGAGACATTGTAATATAACTTTGTGTTTGTCTTTACTTACAAAGCTCTTAACTATAGTACAACTTCAGGTGTGTGGCGTTCTAGGTGCGAGGAATCGCTCCTCCTTCCAGCGTCTCTAAGCGGTAGGCTCCGTTCCCGAGCGCCTCGGTTATTCTGAACGGTCCAGTCCACTTGGGTGACAGTTTATTCTCCATCTCGTACTGGTGGGCCTTCCTCATCACCAAGTCGCCTTCTCTAAACTGCCTTGGCATCACCTTTGAGTTGTATCTTCGTTCGACCCTTCTCTTCACGGCTTCAGCCTTCAACCTCGCCTCTTCCCTGACCTCATCCAGTAGATCCAGGTTCAGCCTTCTCTTCATTCGAGTCTTCCTCTACGAAGTTCTGGAATCTCGGCGAGCTCTCCTGGATCTCCACCGGAATCATGGCATCACACCCATAGACCAAGCTGAACGGGGTCTCATGGGTTCCTGACTGCTCGGTGGTGTGGTATGCCCAGACTATACGGGGCACGTCCTCAGCCCAGCTTCCCTTGGCTTTTTCTAGCCTTCTCTTCAAACCTCTCAACAACACCCGATTAGCTGACTCCACCTGGCCATTTGTCTGAGGGTGCTCGACGGATGCAAACACTTGTTGAATTCCCACTCCTTCGCAAAGCTTCTTCAACAGGTGGCTTGCAAACTGCGTCCCATTATCCGACACAAGGCGTTTAGGCACTCCAAACCGGCACACGATGTTCTTCCATACGAAACCTTCGATCTTGTGTGCGGTGATCTGGGCCACTGGTTCTGCTTCAATCCACTTGGTGAAATACTCAATCGCCACCACCAAGTACTTCATCTGCCTGATCGCCAGCGGGAAAGGTCCCAGGATGTCGATTCCCCAAGTATGAAACGGCCAAGGGCTATAGATCGACTTCAACTCCTCGGGAGGTGCCTTATGCCAATCGGCGTGCTGCTGGCATTGTTTGCAACACTGGGCATATTTCTTGCAATCTTCTCTCATAGATGGCCAGTAGTAGCCTGCAAGGAGAGTCCTCGCGGCCAGAGCTCGACCCCCGACGTGGCTTCCGCATATACCCTCGTGGAGCTCTGCCATGATCCTCGTGCACTTCTCGCCGTGTACGCATTCCAGGAGTGGGTGAGTGAACCCAAACCTGTACAGATCGCCATCAATCAATGTGTACTTGCTGGAATTTTTCTTTACCTTCCTAGCTTCTGTCGGATCCAGCGGGAGGAGGCCATCTGCCAGGCACCGCTTGTACTGTGTTATCCAAGTGTCTGGCTCATGGGTGGCGCAGACCTGCATCACATCCACCTTCTCTCCTCGACATGCTCTAATTCTCGGCGATCTCAGAGTTTCTTGCGTTAAGGACTTATGGCTTCTCGCTGCTTTCTCCGTCGACTTGCTTATCTGAAGGACCAGGTGATCTGCTACAAATGCCCTTGGCGTCTTCAGAGTTTCTTGAATCACCGTCCTCTGCCTTCCCCCCTTGCCTGAGCTGGCGAGCTTAGCAAGCAAGTCAGCTCGGGCATTCTGCTCTCTGGGCACATGTACTACTTCAAAGGAGGCAAAGGAACTCTTCAATTCCTGCACATACGCCAAGTAAGCCGCCATTTGTGGATCTTTAGCCTGGAACTCGCCTGTTACTTGCCCCGTGACTAGCAGCGAGTCACTCTTAGCCATCAGCACCCTAGCTCCCATCTCCTTGGCCAGCAGAATCCCGGCGATCAGTGCCTCATACTCTGCTTGATTGTTGCTGGCTTTGAAGGCGAACCTCAGAGATTGTTCGATCAGCACGTCGTTGGGTCCTTCCAATATGACTCCAGCACCGCTGCCCTGCTGGTTCGACAATCCATCCACCGAAAGTACCCAACGGAAATCGTCTCCTTCAACCCGCGTCGCCTCTGATGAGAGCTCAACCACGAAATCTGCAAAGATTTGCCCCTTGATCGGGCCTCGGGGCTCATATTTAATATCAAACTCTGACAACTCTACCGCCCACTTCACCATCCTTCCCGCAACGTCGGGTTTCTTCAAGACCTTCTGGATGGGCAGGTCAGTCATCACCAGTATTGTGAAACTGTGGAAGTAGTGGCGCAACCTCCTCGCCGAAAACACCACAGCCAGCGCAGCCTTCTCCAGGGCCTGATATCTCGTTTCTGGGCCCTGCAACACCTTGCTCACAAAATAAATAGGCTTCTGAGCCTGATCTTGATCCTGGGCGAGCACCGCACTCACCGCCCTCTCAGTTACAGCAAAATACAACCTGAGAGGGATTCCCACCAGCGGTTTGCACAGAACCGGCGGGCTCGCCAGATACTCCTTCAGTTTGACGAAAGCTTCCTCGCACTCTTTCGTCCAAACAAACTTATTATTGCGCCGCAGACATTGAAAATAGGGATGCCCCTTTTTTCCGCTAGCTGACACGAATCGAGATAGGGCTGCCATCCGACCTGTTAGCTGCTGGACTTCTTTCACCGTAGCTGGGCTCCTCATCGCCAAGATGGCGGCACACTTGTCTGGGTTGGCTTCTATTCCTCTTTCAGTTAAGAGGAAACCCAAAAACTTTCCAGCCTCCACGCCGAAAATGCATTTCTCCGGATTGAGCTTTAACTTGAACTTGGCGATCGTCGTGAACAATTCTTCCAAGTCTGCAACGTGCTTGCTTTTTTCCTGCGAGGTCACGACCATGTCATCGACGTAAGCTTGCACGTTCCTTCCCAGCATTGGTGCAAGTACTCGATCCATCAGCCTCTGGTACGTGGCCCCCGCGTTCTTCAGCCCAAACGGCATCACCTTATAGCAATAGCACGACCTCTCCGTCATGAAGGCTGTTTTCTCTTCATCCATGGGATGCATCTTGATCTGATTATATCCTGAGAAGGCATCCAGGAAACTCAGCAACTTACACCCTGCAGCACTATCAACCAGGGCATCTATGCTCGGTAAAGGATACGAATCCTTTGGGCAAGCTTTGTTCAGGTCGGTGAAATCGACGCACATGCGCCATTTCCCGTTACTCTTCTTCACCAGCACGACATTTGCCAACCATTCAGGGTACTGGACTTCCCTGATGTGGCCTGCAGCGAGGAGTTTTTGTGTTTCGTCCCTGATCGCCTGCCTCCTCTCCTCGTTGAACTTTCTTCTCCTTTGTCGCACCGGTCTCACCAAATTGTCCATCGCCAGATGATGGCACAAGAAGTCGGGATCAATCCCGGGCATGTCCGAAGCGGACCATGCAAACGCGTCCAGATGCCGCTCAATCACCTTGGCGATCTGGTCCTGGAGCTCGACCTCCAGAGATCTTCCCAGCTTGAAGATTTTTCCTCCGATCTCCTTTTCGAGCCACTGCTCGACAGGTTTAGGCCTGGATTCTCTGGCGATCACCGCCCTGGCGATTCCCTGCTCCCTTGCTTCCTCGGGGCGATTCCGCGCCTCTTCCTCCTTCAGGCCAGCATTCCTCTCCCCTAGCTCAGCGTCTACCATCTCCACATCTCTTCCGGCGGCCTCCTCTGTTACCGTCGATCTGGGCTTCACACCGGGAGGTGGGGTGGTTGTTACATAACTCACTGATCTTTTGTTTTTCAGGCTATTCTCATAGCACCTTTTCGCTTCTTTCTGATCAGACTTTATCGTGATCACCACCCCTTCCATGGACGGCAACTTTACCTTCATGTGCCGAGTCGACGGAATGGCGCCTATCCTGTTAAGCGTGGGCCTCCCCAACAGGATGTTATACGCTGAAGGAGCGTTTACGATGAGGTACTTGATTTTCTCCGTCCTCGAACCAGCCTCATCTGTAAACGTGGTTCTCAGCTCAATGTACCCCCTAACCTCCACCTGGTCACCAGCGAACCCATATAAGCACCCTCCATAGGGCCTTAGCTGGTCAAGGGGCAACTCCAGCTGCGTGAAAGTCGGCCAGAACATCACGTCTGCCGAGCTTCCTTGGTCCACCAGAACTCTGTGGACCTTCCTTCCCGCTGTAACCAAGGAAATAACTATGGGATCGTTGTCATGAGGCACAACGTCCTGAAGATCCTGCTTGGTGAACGTAATGTCCACTTCCGGCGAGTGATCTTCAAACATATCCACTGTCATTACCGATCGCGCGTACTTCTTCCTCTGCGATGCGGTGCATCCACCACCTGAGAAGCCCCCTGCAATGGTGTGGATCTCCCCGTGGATAGGCATCTCGTGTTGCTGGGCTTCTCCACCTGCTGGCTGGGAACTCGACGCTCCCCCCGTCCTCCTGTCCAGCAGATAGTCATTTAGGAACCCGCTCTTAACCAGATCGTCGAGCTGATATCCCAAAGACAAACATGAGTCCAAGGTGTGGCCAAAACATTGGTGGAACTCGCACCAGGCGTCCGGCTTTGACCCCAGCACCTTGTCGCCCACCTTCTCAGGCGCTTTCAACCTAGCAGAGATATTAGGAATGGCGATTAGATCCGCTAATCCCATGACAAACTTGTGCTTAGGCGGGCGATTGTATTCCCGGCGTGCTGGTTGTTGGCGCCCCTGGCTCCTTCCCTTGTTCCTCCTGTCGTAAGGATGGCGAGTCCTCTGGTCCTTTCTGGCCGCCGCCGCTGTTTCCAGCACCCTCTGCGGCTGGATCCTGGTTTGGGCGCGTGGCCTGGCGGGAGCCACGCTGCCTCTCTTCTCGGCGACTTCACTCTCGTCGGCGATGTGAGCCACCGCAAGTCGCCTGACTTCAGCAAACGTCGCTGGGTGAGCCCTGATCAAGGCCTCGCAGAATGGTCCTGGCTGCACGCCCTTCTTGAAGGCATATACCAGCATTTCTTCATCCTTGGCCGACGATCTGACCATCTGCGCTCCAAAGCGATTCAGGTAATCTCTGAGGGACTCCCCCATGGTACTGCCTTATATCAAACAGATCATAAGACACCCTGGGCGGTGCCTTATTCACGATGTACTGCTCGACAAAGATCTTCGAGAACTGTTGAAAACTGGTTATGTGGCCGTTAGGCAGGCTCACAAACCACTCCATCGCCGTTCCCTTGAGCGTACTCACAAACATCTTGCAGTAGACGGCGTCTGACCCTCCCGACAGCATCATCTGCGTGTGGAACGTGGTCAGATGAGCCTCTGGATCCTCCACACCGGTAAAGACAGCCTTAACCGGAACCACGCTCGTGGGAATAGGCGTGTCTTATTCACGATGTACTGCTCGACAAAGATCTTCGAGAACTGTTGAAAACTGGTTATGTGGCCGTTAGGCAGGCTCACAAACCACTCCATCGCCGTTCCCTGGAGCGTACTCACAAACATCTTGCAGTAGACGGCGTCTGACCCTCCCGACAGCATCATCTGCGTGTGGAACGTGGTCAGATGAGCCTCTGGATCCTCCACACCAGTAAAGACAGCCTTAACCGGAACCACGCTCGTGGGAATAGGCGTGTCAGTAATCGCCTGAACAAAAGGCATTGGGAAAACACGAGGTGGCGTCGACGGCGCCACCTCTTCAGCAGAAGAACGTCCTTGCTGCTCCCGAAGAGCTTGACGCAGCTCCTCAGTCACCTTGCTAAGCTCCTCGTTCCTGGCGCGAGAGGCGACCAGGTCCTCGTGTATTCTCGCCTGCTCTACGCGTGAGGCTTCTACAGTTGCCTGCAACGAGCGCATCATCTCTGCCATCTGCGCCATGGTCATGGCGGCGTCGCCTTCAGCAGCGACAGGCGCCACGGGGCTTGAATGATTGCTTCTCATTTTTCTCATGAACTTCAGCGAATCACAGGGATGCAGCGAACAACACTTCAACCACGATCGAATCAGCGATCAATCGGAGAAAACAGCGCGAAACTGCGCAAGAAAACTCAAGAACACCATAAACCTTCGAAGAAAACCACAACTTCACCAGAAACCAACGCTTCCCCGCGGACAACCAAACGAGCGAAAGAACTCGAACTTCCACCAAACAGATTACGCGTAAGCAGCAGGAAACCTCACTCCACCGATCGAAAAGCCAAACGAACAGTACAAAACGCAAATTCACCGAACGAAACTCAAACAAACAGCGAACGATGGTTGCACCAGCACACAACCACGCAGAAAACTTCGAAAACTTCCAAGAACTCACGCTGTGGATGGGAGCAAGTTTTACACGGCCCCACGGTGGGCGCCTGATGATCCTGCCTGTTGACCGGAACGCTGGATACTGCCTCGTCAAAGGATCGACGTGCGCACCGCTTCGAACCTCCGTTCCTCTTCGAGATCCACCTCAAGAACCTGCAAAGAAACAGAGCGGCGCCGCTGCGGCCGATCGCACTCCAACGCTCAAGTCAGTGACGGTATCACCAAATACTAAGAGAACAAGAACCGTGCAAATCCTCTCTCACAGTCAGCTCTATCACTCGCAAGCGTAAAGTGTATAAACTGAACGTGCGTACCTCAGAAAGTTTGTTGAGAACTCTTATATACCTGGCTGTTTTCTCTCTCCTGGCAGTTACAGACCTGGACACGTGGCTCGCATCCAGTCGTACACGTGCCATCATCTGGAGCCTCCTTGACTTGGCGTTGCTTCTACTCTCATTTTAGCTAAGTTACTTATGCATGGTACTGCCCAGTGCATAGCTAACTTGGGAGTGCGATCTCTACTGGAACTGGCGAGTTAGGGTGTCCTCATACATCTTCCCTGTGGTCTCGCCGGCCGCCTTCATAATCTGCTTCTCTTTCATCTTCGGCGATCTCCAACTGCTTGGTCGCCTGGGTTTACATCTGGCGACTTCATCTTTAACCTGGTGATCGCCTATTCTGATATGCTGGAGATCGGAACACGCCAACTTAACAACTGGCGACTACACGAGCCCCCCGACTTCCTTCCCTCCTGCCAGCCTGGCGCCTTGCCAACACGCCTATACTGTAGCAGGGTGCCACGTCATCACTCCCGACCACCAGGGCGGTACAGTGTTACTACCCGATACCTATGGGTAGGAAAGACCATGGAGGGAGTGACACCACGGGAAGGCCTCAAGCGTCGACAGCTCAGAACAGTGATAAAGAGAAGAGTAAGGTGGCTTCAAGGCCATAGTACTAGCGTCAGTAGGGAGTAGCCTGACTCGTGAAGCATCCCTGCCACCACAGGGAGACCCTTGGGATAGATACGACTCGAGAGAAGGTCATGTCCATCGGAAACCAGGTGCAGGGTACGAGAGGAAGGTGGATACACTCCCAGGGCGAGTGACTAGAGGTTGGGGCGCATGAGTTAGCACCCAAAAAGTCACCCCTTGCGCCAGATGCACTCCAAGGAATGAGGACTCACACGATGAAATATCCCTAAATTGCGTTACAGTGTTGTGAGGCCCTCCACGTAGAATAACGGTCAAGTCAGAAGGACACGCGGTGGGGCAAACAGAAACATCAATGTTTTCCAGAAAGTTTGTCAAGTATGAGGTAATTAAGATTATGTCAAAGTAATTAAGTTTACATTTCGAACGCTTTAAAGCACTTTAAACACCTTAAGCGTTTTGAACGTCTTAAAGGCGCTGCACTTTTTATCCTTAAATGCGCTTTTAGACGCTTTAAATGCTAGGGGCGTTTTAAGGGGACTTGAGACGGGAGTTTGGGGGATCGGGAGTTTTTGGGACAAAAGACACACAGATACACTCTAGTTGTTTGCTCGCGCACCCACTGTACGCACAAACGATTAGGGAGAAAAAGCATTGCTTACTCAGTGATAAGACCACCTTCAGAGCATTCATTTGCGGTGCTCCGATACGGGGGTGTGTCATTTTGATGTTTCTAGCCAGCTGACTTGATCGTCGGAGTGCAAAGAGCCGCGAGGGCGCCCCTTTGTTCACTTCTTTTTCAGGTACACACAAACGGTGCAGAACGAAGGTGCCCTAACTCGCGGGGATAGGCCACGCGCAAAGACGTCCCTTGTCAACCGGCCGGAACATTTGGCGCCCACCGTGGGGCAGATTTAAAACATCAGTCCCATCACAAGTTTCAGTCCGACAGTTCCAGAGAGTTTATCAAAGCCACCGTAACAACAGGAACATTGGGCTCTATTCGACACTTTGAGTTGAAGCATGAGGGCCACGAGACGCGGTTCAGCGCGCGCTACGAGTGAGGAAATGACCATGCAACAGGTCATGGACATGGTGCAGGGGCTGCAGGAGGAAATGGCGGAGCAAGAACGCATGCAGGCGGATCTCGCGGCCTCTTAGGCGAGGAATGAAGAGCTCCATCGCACAAATGAGGAATTGCGTCGTGGTTTGGGCAATAACCAAGGGCAACGCGACCTAGATGAGACCGAAAGTCTCACCCCACCAAGGGAGTTTTCCACACCGTTCTCGCAGAAGATTCTGGAGGCGGTGATCCCTGATCCTGCCTGTTGACCAGAACGTTGGAACCTGCCTCGTCAAAGGATCGACTTGTGCACCACTTCGAACCTCCATCCTTCTTCAAGATCCACCTCAAGAACCTGCAAAAGAACAGAGCGGCGCCGCTGCGGCCGATCGCACTCCAACGCCCAAGTCAGTGACCGAACCACCAAATACTAAGAGCAAGAACACTCAGGAAATCTCAAGGAACCGTGCAATGTTCTCTCTCACAGTAAGCTCTAGAATTCGCAAGCGTAAAGAGTGTAATCTGAACGTGCGTACCTGAGAAAGTTCGTTGAGAACTCTTATATACCTGGTCACTTTCTCTCTCCTGGCAGTTACAGACCTGGACACGTGGCTCGCATCCAGTCGTACACGTGCCATCATCTGGAGCCTCCTTGACTTGGGCGCTGCTTCTGACTCTCTTTTTGGCTAAGTTATTTATGTGTGGTACTGCCCAGTGCATAGCTAACTTGGGAGTGCAATCTCTACTGGAACTGGCGAGTTAGGGTGCTCTCGTACACCTTCCCTGTGGTCTCGCCGGCCGCCTTCATAATCTGCACCACTTTCATCTCTGGTGATGTGCTTGCTCTGGCGATCTCCAATCGCTTGGTCGCCTGAGTTTACATCTGGTGACTTCACCTTCTACTGGGCGATCGCCTGGTATGCTGGAGACCGGAACACGCCAACTTAATAACTGGCGACTTCACGAGCCCCCCGACTTCCTCCCCTTCTGTCAACCTGGCGCCTTGTCAACACGCCTACACTATAGCTTGGTGCCACGTCATCACTTCCGACTACCAGGACGGTACACAAGCCCCCCAGTCTTAAGCGAAGACTTGTCCAGCGAAAAGACTGAAAGAGTCACGTCAACACCGACCTACGTGGCACTGACGCAGAATTCCAAGCGGTTGTACTTTCTGCTTCTCTGACGCTCCACCAAACCCCTCTCCCATCGCTCGACACGTGGCTTCATCAACGGTTACCTTCAGTTATCGTTTGCGCTTCCCAAACCCATTTCGAAAAACCCTTAAACCCATTTTTCACTCCACTGTTCCATCACTTTTCTTCGTATTCGCAAACGCTCTAACTTCCTTCTGCAAAAAAGCTCTCGACGTTCTTCAACACTCTGAATCACCAGCATCCTTCATCGTCTTCCTGATCATCAAAAGGTACCTCCTTTCCTTCTTCTGCTGGTTTTTCCTGCATCTTAACCGATTAGCATCATCCTGTAACTGTCTGGTGCATACGTTGTGGGTTGCTTTCTCCATTTCTCCTTCTACGTAACTTAGGGCTTCGTCAATCGTCGCAACGAACCTACGTTCGTTCGTTTTTCACCTTTCTTCCATGGTCGAGTCAGCCTCTGTGACCCCTGACCATTCTTCCTTTTCTTCTTCCTTTGCAGCTGCAACAATGGCTCGCACAAAGATCACCTCGAATCCTCCTCCTTCATCACGAAACCCCTCTTCACAAGCACACGACCCACCGCGAGTACGTGGCGCTTCATCTTCCCAAGCTGAGAGGCCTGCATCTTCCCGCCCCAACCTGGCCCAGGCGACTCCACCTATCACCGGAGGAGCCCATGTCCCCCCACCAGACTTCAAAAAACTCTATCCCTGGGCCAACTCGACCCTGTTGAAGGAAATGTCTTCCGTGAACACTGCTGGGGCAGTTTTGCGATTGACCAAGGGGGATGAGCCTCACCAAACATTTCATAAGGAGTACGATGAGAAGATGATAGTGCTACCTTGCCCCCCCGATCTGCCCGTTTGTGCCGACGATAAGGCGAGCAATGACGGGCCCTTCTGCTTCGTCTACACAACGCTATTCAAGAAGGTGAAACTAAAGTTTCCCTTTTCACGTTTCG
Organism: Phaseolus vulgaris; assembly: GCF_000499845.2. Taxonomy (NCBI): domain Eukaryota; kingdom Viridiplantae; phylum Streptophyta; class Magnoliopsida; order Fabales; family Fabaceae; genus Phaseolus; species Phaseolus vulgaris. The sequence goes on from NC_023757.2 coordinate 22,683,988, forward strand.
AGAGGGAGCTCCTCACCGAGCTCAACATTGCCGCCGCCCAGCTCTACCCCAACAGTTGGGCGTTTGTGCGAGCATTCCAAGTGATGTGCGATCATCTGGGGTTGCCCGCATCCGTAGATGTGTTTTTGTTTCTATTTGAAGCCAAGCACCCAGGAGACCGCCTGTGGGTTAGCTTAAATGGGATTGCTGGGAGGTCTATCTTCTCCATCTTCCAGCAATCCTATAAAGACTGGAAGGGAAAGTTCGTCCAAGTGCGCCCCAACAACAAGGACACTTCCCTACTCGACGGTTTCCCCTTGTACTGGGTAAACAAGGGGAGCAAAGAGTCCAAGAGCTGCTTCAGGAGACCCAGAAGTCCTGATAGCATGGGTGCACTGGACAGGGATCTCTGCTTCTTTTGGAAGAGTGTGGCGGATGCCAACATCACCTTCCTCACCACCACCCTGATCTGCTTCGAATTCTTCGAGGACCAACTCGAAATTCGAATAGGTTAGAACATTCAAGCTTCTTGTTTTAATACTTGCTTCTGTTAACTGTTTCTGGGCGTCTTGTGCGTTGTGCGCAAGACTTTGGTTTTATTTTTCTGCACCCTTCATCTGTTTTGCTGTGTATACTGCCTTATGCATTTATCTTCTCTCTGAACTAATCCATGCATTTTTGCTCTATGCAGATAACATGTTGGGCCAGGGCAAGCTTGCTGAGTTAAGGATGCTCGCCCGACTCCACGGGTTGGCAACGGGTTCTCAAACAGTACCAAATTCGGTGGTGGAGATCGCCGCCGCACAGGGCCGATCGCCACCTAAGGGCCCAGCTCCCTCCGACGTCCAACCCGCTTCCCCGCGCAAAAAACTTGTCCTCAAAAGGCCCAAGGGGAAAGCTCCCCAGGTAGTCCACGAGGAGGAGGAAGAAGACGACGAGGCCACTGAAGATGGCCTTGTCACGAAGAGGAAGAGGGTGACACCTTCTTCACCACCTGCACCACCCCCTCTTCCCACCTCAACGCCGCCATCCACGCCTGCTCCACCTCCAACAATGCCATCTCCACCAGCTCCCACTTTCCCAGTCCAAGCCATTCCATTGGCAACTGCACCACCCGCGGTTGAGGCCGCCGAAGACAATTTCTTGGAGGACCCCCCGAGCGCCTCCACACCGTATGTATCAGCTGGAGGGGGTCCTCCTTCAAATACTTCAGCTGCAGACATTGCTCCGATCGGGGATGAGGTTGCCCATACCTCTCCAATCCTGATTACCGAATCCCCGACGTCGCCACCACGCCCAGAAGCGCCTACTGAAGAACCAACCAAAGAAGGTGGCGACGAAAACCAACAACAGGCCCACCCAGCACCTCTACAAGCAGCAAACCTCCCTCTCGAGGTCACGAGGATGTGGGAGCCTTTATCTGCCAAGCTGAAGACGATAGCAGAAGACATTCCCGCCATCATAACTAGAGTTGTGCAGAGCTCCACCAGGAAGCTCCAGGACGACCTCTTCAACCTCAAAACTGAGAACAGCACCATGAAGGTTGAGGTGGAGAAGTTGTCCTTCAATCTGACGCTCACGGAGATTGAACACTCCCGAGTAGAAGATGCGATGAGCACCGAGCTCCGTTTGGCGCGCAAGGGGGCCACTGAACTCCGCCATAAGGTACAGCAACTGGCCCAAGAAAAGATCGAACTAGAGAGCAAAATTGTGCCTTATCGTGTTAAGGTGGCTGACTTGGAAGCTTCGATAAAAACTGACGCCGCCAAGGTGAAAAAACTGGAGCAGAGGTCTGCTGATCGGGAGATCTTCCTGGGTAAGGTGGAGAAGGCGAGGGACGACGCCATTGCTGAGCTTGCCGAGGCCAACAAAGAGAAAGGGAAGATCACTGCTGAACTGGGCCAAGTGCAAGCGGAATCTAAGAAGGTTGCTGAAGACCTTCTCTAGGCTCAAGAGATCAACGAAAAACTCAAGAAACAAGTCGAAGAGCTGGAGCAGCAGAATAAGGGGCTGAAGGAACAAACTGAAGGACTCCAGAAGTAGATTGAAGATCTTAACATGAGTTCTGCCCAAATTCTGGCTGCTGGATTCGCTGCTGCACGGGAACAGTTTGCATGCTTGTTCCCCGATCTGGATCTCAGCATGGTGTCTTTAAACAACGAGGTGGTGGATGGGAAGGTGGTTCCCGTCGAAGACTGATCAATTTCCCCTCATCCATCACCTTTATGCTTTTTCTTTGTATGCAGTTGTAATGAACTTTCTTCTTTTTCTATACATGTGCTTTGAACTGTCATTTACTTTAATGAAATTGCCTTCGTATTTCTTTCTATAACTTCCTTGCCTGCTTCAACTTTCCTTGTGCAATTTTACTTCAGAAAAATAACTTAGTAATTTTGTAGGCCCGATCTTGCACTTAACTATTTCGAACCATTTCAACTTCGAGCAATAATAATCACTTTCACAGCTCGTAATCTTAAGGCAATTAACCTTAACGTAAAATCACTCTTCAAGCAACGAACTTCAACTCAACCACTGGCTTAAAACATTTCTTCACCCGATCTGCTCCATCAGCACGGGTCTTTAACTTTCTCGTCGCTGCTTGAACTTTTCCTGGTCGCCAAAGACTCTTGCCGATATCAGCTTCTTTCTGGCTTCATGCCTTGGCCATTGTTCTTTTATCTGGGGGTAGAGGCGCCTTTCGGATCCTTCTCTACCTTCCTGAACTTCAGAGTAAAAGACCGGGTGGCTAGGGGTTCTCTTCGAACCTACCTTAGCCACCTTCCAAACTTCGTCCACCCTTAACACCATACCTGAACTCGTTCGAGACGAGAAGGATTTTATCTTGCCTGAACTCGCTCATAGGCGAGAAGGTCTTTTACTTGCCTGAACTCGCTCATAGGCGAGAAGGTCTTTTACTTGCCTCTACATTGCCCCGGGAGTTACATCTTCTCGCCCCCAGAAACACTGAGGACTTTTCACTGGTGCCTCTACATTGCCCAGGGGTTACATCTCCTCGCCCCCAGAAACACTGAGGACTTTTCGCTCTTCCTCGCCTGCACTCGCTCGACGGCGAGGAGGTCTTTAACTCGCCTCAGGACGCGCGAGGGCGTTGAGGTCTTTTAGCTGATGCCTCCGATCGCCGAAAGACGATGAGGACTTTAACTTTAACTTGTGCCTCCAATCGCCGAAAGACGATGAGGACTTAAAACTTTTAACTGGTGCCTCCGATCGCCGAAAGACGACGAGGACTTAAAACTTTTAACTGGTGCCTCCGATCGCCGAAAGACGATGAGGACTTAAAACTTTTTAGAAAGCATGCAACATATCTTTAACTTGCCTTAAGCCACATACAAGTGACAAGGTCTTTCTTCAAAACTTTCTGAAAACAACAGGCACGCAATCTAAAACAACTTGTACTTCGAAAACTTCTCTTTATTGGGTGGTCTCATTAAAAACCCTCCTTAGGGAAAAAAGAGTGCCCCCTTCAAACTGTTTTAACAGAGACATTGTAATATAACTTCGTGTTTGTCTTTACTTACAAGGCTTCTTAACTATAATACAACTTCAGGTGCGTGGCGTTCCAAGTGCGAGGAATCGCCCCTCCTTCCAATGTCTCTAAGCGGTAGGCGCCGTTCTCGAGCGCCTCGGTTATTCTGAACGGCCCCGTCCACTTGGGCGACAGTTTATTCTCCATCTCCAGGTCGCCTTCTCTAAAATGTCTTGGCATCACCTTCGAGTTGTATCTTCGTTCAATCCTTCTCTTCACCGCTTCAGCTTTCAATCTCGCCTCTTCCCTGACTTCATCCAGTAGATCCAGGTTCAGCCTTCTCTCTTCATTCGAGTCTTCCTCTACAAAGTTCTGGAATCTCGGCGAGCTCTCCTGGATTTCTACTGGAATCATTGCATCACACCCATAGACCAAGCTGAATGGGGTCTCATGGGTTCCTGACTGCTCGGTGGTGTGGAACGCCCAGACTATACGGGGTACCTCCTCAGCCCAGCTTCCTTTGGCTTTCTCTAGCCTTCTCTTCAAACCTCTCAGCAACACCCGATTAGCTGACTCCACCTGGCCATTCGTCTAAGGGTGCTCGACGGACGCAAACACTTGTTGAATTCCCACCCCTTCGCACAGCTTCTTCAACAAGTGGCTTGCAAACTGGGTCCCATTGTCTAACACCAGGCGCTTGGGCACTCCAAACCGGCACACAATATTCTTCCACACGAAACCTTCGATCTTGTGTGCGGTGATCTGGGCCACTGGCTCCGCTTCGATCCACTTGGTGAAATACTCAATCGCCACCACCAAGTACTTCATTTGCCTGATCGCCAGCGGGAAAGGTCCCAGGATGTCGATTCCCCAAGTATGAAACGGCCAAGGGCTGTAGATCGACTTCAACTCTTCGGGAGGCGCCTTGTGCCAATCGGCGTGCTGTTGGGATTGTTTGCAACATTGGCCATACTTCTTGCAGTCTTCTCTCATCGATGGCCAGTAATACCCTGCACGGAGAGTCCTTGCGGCCAGAGCTCGACCCCCGACGTGGCTTCCGCATATACCTTCGTGGAGCTCTGCCATGATTCTCGTGCACTTCTCGCCATGTACGCATTCCAGGAGTGGGTGAGTGAACCCAAACCTGTACAGATCGCCATCAATCAATGTGTACTTGCTAGAATTTTTCTTTACCTTCCTAGCCTCTGTCGGATCCAGTGGGAGAAGGCCATCTGCCAAGCATCGCTTATACTGTGTTATCCAGGTGTCTGGCTCATGGATCGCGCAGACCTGCGTCATGTTCACCTTCTCTCCTCGACATGCTTTAATTCTCGGCGATCTCAACGTTTCCTGCGTCAGGGACTTATGACTTCTCGCTGCTTTCTCCGTCGACTTGCTTATCTGAAGAACCAGGTGATCTGCCACAAATGCTCTCGGCGTCTTCAGAGTTTCTTGAATCACCGTCCTCTGCCTACCCCCCTTGCCTGAGCTGGCGAGCTTAGCTAGCAAGTCAGCTCGGGCATTCTGCTCTCTGGGCACATGCAGTACTTCAAAGGAGGCAAAGGAACTCTTCAATTCCTGCACATACTCCAAATAGGCCGCCATTTGTGGATCTTTAGCCTGGAACTCGCCTGTTACTTGCCCTGTGACTAGCAGCGAGTCACTCTTAGCCATTAACACCCTGGCTCCCATCTCTTTGGCCAGCAAAATCCCGGCGATCAGCGCCTCATATTCTGCTTGATTGTTACTGGCTTTGAAGGCGAATCTCAAAGATTGTTCGATCAGCACGCCGTTGGGTCCTTCCAAAATGACTCCAGCACCGCTGCCCTGCTGGTTCGACGATCCATCCACCGAGAGCACCCAACGGAAGTCGTCCCCTTCAACTCGCGTCCCCTCAGATGAGAGCTCAACCACGAAATCAGCAAAGATTTGCCCCTTGATCGAGCCTCGAGGCTCATATTTAATATCAAACTCTGACAACTCTACTGCCCATTTCACCATCCTTCCTGCAACGTCAGGCTTCTTCAAGACCTTCTGGATGGGCAGGTCAGTCATCACCAGAATGGTGAAGCTATGGAAATAGTGGCGCAACCTCCTCGCCGAAAATACCACAGCCAGCGCAGCCTTTTCCAGGGCCTGATATCTCGTTTCGGGGCCCTGCAACACCTTACTCACAAAATAAATAGGCTTTTGAGCCTGATCTTGATCCTGGGCGAGCACCGCACTCACCGCCCTCTCAGTTACAGCAAAATACAACCTGAGAGGGGTTCCCACCAGCGGTTTGCACAAGACCGGCGGGCTCGCCAGATATTCCTTCAGCTTGACGAAGGCTTCCTCGCACTCCTTCGTCAACGCAAACTTGTTATTGCGCCTCAAGCACTGAAAATAGGGATGGCCCTTTTCTCCGCAAGCTGACACAAAGCGAGACAGGGCTGCCATCCGACCTGTTAGCTGTTGGACCTCCTTCACCGTAGCTGGGCTCCTCATCGCCAGGATGGCGGCACACTTATCAGGGTTGGCCTCTATGCCTCTTTCAGTCAACAGGAAACCCAAAAACTTTCCAGCCTCCACGCCGAAAATGCATTTCTCTGGATTAAGCTTTAATCTGAACTTGGCGATCGTCGTGAACAATTCTTCCAAGTCTGCAACGTGCTTGCTCTTTTCCGGCGAGGTCACGACCGTGTCATCGACGTATGCTTGCACGTTCCTTCCCAGCATCGGTGCAAGTACTCGATCCATCAGCCTCTGGTACGTGGCCCCCGCGTTCTTCAGCCCAAACGGCATCACCTTGTAGCAGTAGCACGATCTCTCCGTCATGAAGGCTGTCTTCTCTTCATCCATGGGATGCATCTTAATCTGATTATACCCCGAGAAGGCATCCAGGAAGCTCAACAGCTTACACCCTGCAGCACTGTCCACTAGGGCGTCTATGCTTGGTAAAGGATACGAATCCTTTGGGCAAGCCTTGTTCAGGTCAGTGAAATCGACGCACATGCGCCATTTCCCATTACTCTTCTTCACCAGCACGACATTTGCCAACCATTCAGGGTACTGAACTTCCCTGATGTGGCCTGCAGCGAGGAGTTTCTGTGTTTCGTCCCTGATCGCCTGCCTCCTCTCTTCATTGAACTTTCTTCTTCTTTGTCGCACTGGTCTTACCAAGTTGTCCATCGCCAGATGATGGCACAAAAAGTCGGGATCGATCCCGGGCATGTCCGAAGCGGACCATGCAAACGCGTCCAGATGCCGCTCAATCACCTTGGCGATCTGGTCCTGGAGCTCAACCTCCAGGGATCTTCCCAGCTTGAAGATCTTTCCCCCGATTTCTCTCTCGAGCCACTGCTCGACGGGCTTTGGTCTGGTTTCTCTGGCGATCACTGCCCTGGCGATTCCCAGTTCTCTCGCTTCCTCAGGGCGATTCCTTGCCTCTTCCTCCTCCAGACCAGCATTCCCCTCCCCCAGCTCTGCGTCCACCATCTCCACGTCCCTTCCGGCGATCTCTTCTGTTACCGTCGATCTGGGCTTCACACCAGGAGGCGGGGTGGTTGTTACGTAACTCACTGATCTCTTGTTTTTCAGGCTATTCTCATAGCACTTCTTCGCTTCCTTCTGATCGGACTTGATGGTGATAACCACCCCCTCCATGGACGGCAACTTCACCTTCATGTGCTGGGTCGACGGTATGGCACCTATCCTGTTGAGCGTGGGTCTTCCCAACAGGATGGTGTACGCTGAAGGAGCGTTTACAACGAGGTATTTGATTTTTTTCGTTCTTGAACCCGCCACGTCTGTAAACGTTGTCCTTAACTCTATGTACCCCCTGACCTCCACTTGGTCACCAGCGAACCCATACAGACATCCTCCATAGGGCCTCAGCTGGTCAAGGGACAGCTCCAACTGCGTGAAAGTCGGCCAGAACATCACATCTGCCGAGCTTCCTTGGTCCACCAGCACCCTGTGGACCTTTCTTCCTGCTGTTATCAACGAAATTACTATGGGATCGTTGTCATGAGGCACAACATCCCGGAGATCTTGCTTGGTGAATGTAATATCCACTTCTGGCGAGTGGTCTTCAAACATATCCACCGTCATCACAGACCTTGCGTACTTCTTCCTCTGTGATGCGGTGCATCCACCTCCCGAGAAACCCCCTGCAATGGTGTGGATTTCTCCATGCGTAGGCATCTCGTGCTGCTGAGCTTCAGTACCTGCTGGTTGGGAGCTCGACGCACCCCCCGTCCTTCTATCCAGCAGATAGTCATTTAGGAACCCGCTCTTTACCAGATCGTCGAGCTGGTATCCTAATGCTAAGCACGAGTCCACTGTATGGCCAAAGCCCTGGTGAAACTCACACCAGGCGTCTGGCTTTGGTCCCAGCATCTTGTCGCCCACCTTTTCTGGCGCCTTCAACCTAGCGGATATGTTGGGAATGGCGATCAGATCCGCCAATCCCATGACAAACTTGTGCTTAGGCGGGCGATTGTGTTCCCGGCGTGCTGGTTGCTGGCGTCCTTGGCCCCTACCCTTGTTCTTCCTTGGATCATAAGGATGGCGAGTCCTCTGATCCCTCCTGGCCGCCGCTGTCTCCAGCACCCTCTGCGGCTGGATCCTGGTTTGGGCGCGTGGCCTAGCGGGAGCCACGCTTCCTCTCTTCTCGGCGACTTCGCTCTCGTCGGCGATGTGGGCACCGCAAGTCGCCTAACCTCAGCAAACGTGGCGGGGTGTGCCCTGATCAACGCCTCGCAGAATGGTCCCGGCAACACGCCCTTCTTGAATGCATAGACCAGCATTTCTTCATCTTTGGCCGGCGATCTGACCATCTGCGCCCCAAAGCGATTCAGGTAGTCTTTGAGGGACTCTCCCTGATATTGCCTTATATCAAACAAATCATAAGACACCCTGATGGAGGAGGGCCAAGCACACCTACCCAAGGAAGCCAAGGCCCAAGCCAAGGAGAGCGTCTAGACCAAGACCATGGTGAGCGTCTAGGACGTGAAGGTGAGCGTCTAGGACGTGAAGGAGGGAGGCTACCCTTGGAGCTAGACTGTCTAGGACCCCTTACAAGATCAATGGCCAAACATATTCAAACACAAGCAAATGAGGCCACGGATGGAAGAGAGAAGGCTTTGTATATGTTTGCATAAAGGCCCATTGGGGGTACTTAGTAGATAGGATAGTGTAGGAAGCATTTTGGAAGGAAACATTCTAGAATGTAGGGTTTGTGTGGCCGGTCATTGCTTGGCACATGGCTTAGCATTTAGATTTAATTTTTGGTTTTCTTTTTCTTGTAATTCAGCTTACAAATTACGTCCAAGATAGCCTATAAATAGGAAGGCTATCTCATTGTATTGGACAAGTTTAATTGAGTAATGTTATGCTGCCATTTTTGTGCACTAGCTTTACTTCTCCTAGAAATCTAGGCTATAAACTTCAATCCTTTCACCTTTCTCCCTTGAGCTGGCCGAACCACTCAAACACCACACTCATCATGCACCTTCAAAGCCAACACAACTCCTAGGAGGGCTTTGTTTCACTCACCCATTGCTTCCGCATCACTTTTTACTACTTTGATTCAAGAAGAACACATGAAATGCCATCATTTGGTATCATGAGCTTTTGGTTCTTCAAGATGAGTAGCTTGGTCTTTTAATTTCAGTTCTTCTTTATTTCATCTTTGTCGTTTCAATTCCTTACTTGTCTTGCTGTTTTTATATTTTAAGTTGTTCTTGGTGTGCTTATGGAAGATCCAACCAAAGCACAATTGTTCAATTGATCTTGAACAAATTCTGTGCAGCTTGTGATAGGATTGCTTACACCATTGTGTGGCTGTTTTTCTTTTAGGAAATTGAGTCCTTATTGCTTTCTTATAATTGCTTCATTTTATGCTTTGAGTCTTTATTTTCTGAATCTATAAATGTTGTGTCAAGTCATGTGAATCCATAATTGTCATCAATTCTTAGTAGTCCTATTTTTTGGCTTGATTGTTTCTTGTTTTTGGGTCTCTTTATATTGCTTTAATCTGCTGTTATTTTGATCCTTTGGTGCTTTTTATTTTTAGTTTGAGTTCATAATTGTGTCTTAGTTCTTACACAATTTCCATTCTTACATTTCCATTGTGTTAATTTTGGTTATCTTGCTGTTTTCTTCCAGTTTTCCAGATTTCCCCTGTATCATCTCTCTGTTCTGGGCTGTTTTGTTTTAAAAAAATATTTCCACCCATAGGAAAATTCTGATTTTCTGGAAAATGCAAGTTTAAAGTGTTATAGAAAAGACAAAAAAAGAATGAGGTCAAAAGAAGCAACAGAAAGAAAATGATAAATCTCACAAAATCAGAGTGCAAATCTTGAGCGCTCCAGCTGGCCTAACTGCACACCAAATTTGCAAAAATTATTAAAACAAAATGGTGCATGAGTTTTAGGTGATTCCAAAGCCAAAATTTAGATAAGATCCTGAATTTTCTTGCATCCAAATTTCAGAAACAAATTTTACAATTACAGCTCAGCATAAATCGGGGACCAAACACGTTTTCTGGCCCACAACATTTTCCAGTGGTGCTGTTTTTTTATTTGGTCATCTAATCTAGTGCTTTTCTTTAGGAATTCCTTTTGTGTGCCAACTTTTATTGAGTACCTTTAATTGTTTGCTTTAATTTCTTGAATCTCTTTCTAAGTTGTCATATTATAAATCCTTTTGGTAGTACTGTTTTCTTTCAATTAAATTTGTTTCTTGCTTTTGTTTCTTGACCTCTCATTTTGGGTGCTGGAATTTAATTCTCTCTTGGTGCTTGTGTGCATGGAAATTGACTTGGTTTAAGGTTAAGCCCTTGTGAATAGGTGCTGGAAATTGGAGAATTAAAGCCAACTTTCTAAGGAGGAGTCAAAGCTAAGGCCGAAACAAGCTTTCTTGAAACAAACACTACAAACACCTAGAAGATCAACAATCAAGACAACAAAGAAAGTGCACTAACCAAAAAGAGGAACAACAAAGGGGGTTTTCTTATCTCCTTTACAACTTGGTTTATTGTTAATTACCTCTTTTAAATTACGTTTTAGACGGTGAGTGTGTCTTCAAGGGCTCAAAGTGTCCAAGAAGCCTCACCTAGGGCCGAATAGCATAGTAATTTTGCTTAGTAATTTGTTGCTTGTTTGAACTTGTTTTTCTTTTGTTTTGGTAGAAACGTTTTGCATGCTTAGTATTGTTTAATTTTGTGCTATACCGACTAGCTTTGCTGCATATCTAGCTTACATAGTTTTCTTGCTTTTTGATTTCTCAACTTCTTGTGTTCTAAGTGTTTTACTAAGAGAAAATTTTGTGTGAAGTCATTGGAGGAAAGTTTTTGGCAAGGAAAAGGCTTGGTACTTAAGTAGTCCATTGTGACTCACCTCCCTTACCTGGAAAACTACCTTCTCTAACTTTCCTAAACTTTCTCCAAGTAAAACACCTATATACACAAAGTTTTAGCCATGTCTTCTTCTTCTCACTCTCCAAAGTCTATAGAAAGTGAAGTAAAATCTTTGAAAACTCTTTTAAAAGAAGTATCCCAAGCGGTACAATTGATATCTTTTAGACAATTGGAGAATGAGAACAAAATCAATGAGTTGGCTAAAGCTCAAGAAGAGAAGTCACAAAAATCACAAAAATAAACAAAAACTCATGCATCCCATTCTCAAAGTATTGAGTCTCTAGGGGAGGGAAGCCGTAGAATCAATGATTATTACCAACCACCCCCTAGAAGAACTAGGCAAAGGGAACAAGAGGTGCCAAGGGAAACAAGAGTAGACCTACCTCATTTTCATGGAAAGGAAAATGTAGAAGTATATCTAGATTGGGAGATGAAGGTAGAGCAACTTTTTGCTTGCCATAGGGTAAGTGAGGAACGAAAAGTACCCTTAGCCACCCTTAGTTTCCAAGGGAATGCCATGTATTGGTGGACCTCTCTCGAAATAGATAGACGTCTTCATAGGGAACCTTCCATTACATATTGGAATGACCTTAGGGGAGCCCTAAGACGTCGACATATACCCTCTTACTACCATAGGGAGTTGATGGACAAGCTCCAAAGACTCCAACAAAGAAATATGAGCGTAGAGGAGTATAGACAAAAGATGGAGCTCTATATGATGAGAGCCTCTATTAGAGAGGAAGAGGAAACCACCATAGCTAGGTTCCTTAGTGGCCTATCACTTGAGATAAGAGATAGAGTAGAGCTCTTACCTTATCAAGACTTGAATGATTTGGTTCAACTTTGCATTAAAGTTGAGCAACAAAACTTGCGCAAAACCTCAAGTCAAAAGGTGAGCCCCTATTCTAGCTTTTATCCCAAGAAAGAGTTTAGAAGGGAGGGTAGTACATCCAAGGAAAAACCAAAAGAGCCTACCAAGCCCTTCACCAAAGAAACCTCAACCCCACCCATCCGAGCTAGAGATGTCAAGTGTTTTAAGTGCTATGGTAGGGGGCATGTGCAAGCACAATGTCCAAACCAAAGGACTTTGTTTTTAAAAGGTGTAGACGAGTACACTAGTGGAGAGGATGAGCCTAGTGAGAAAGAGGAAGGGGGAGAGGATGAGAGGGTAGCTCCACTAGAGGGAGAATTGCTTATGATTAGGAGAACCCTCAACAATCACCCTAGCACATCCATGGAAACACAAAGGGAGAACATCTTTCATACAAGATGCAATGTTTTAGAAAATATATGTTCCCTCATTGTGGATAGTGGATCTAGTTGTAATTGTTGTAGTGCTAGGATGGTTGAAAAGCTTAAGCTACAAGTAGTTCCTCACCCAAAACCTTACAAACTTCAATGGCTTAATGAAAATGGGGAACTACATGTAGACAAGCAAGTGGAAATCAAGTTTTCCATAGGGAACTACAAAGACAAAGTTTTATGTGATGTAGTGCCTATGGAAGCTTGCCATATCTTATTAGGGAGACCATGGCAATTTGATAAGAAAACCTTGCATGATGGTCTCACTAACGAGATTTCCTTCACCCATAAGTATAAAAAGTTTGTACTTAGTCCTTTACCACATTCTCAAGTGGTGAAAGACCAAATACAAATGAAACAAAAGAGGAATGAGGAAAAAAAAAAAAAAAAGAGAGCTAGAAAAAGAGAAAATCCTTAGGGATAGAAAGGCGTGGGAGAAGAGTGTTCCTTCCCACAAGGTTGGTCAACAAGAAAAACCTCTTGAAAATGTTTTTGAAAACTTGCTTCTTGTTGAACAACCAAGCCTTATCTTTTGTAAAGGAGCACTTACATGCATTGCCACAAGTAGTGAACTCATGGTTTTACCTCCTCAAGTAGAAAACCTTTTGAGTGAATTTGAAGATCTATTCTCCCAAGAAGGACCCATTGGGCTTCCTCCTCTTAGGGGGATAGAACATCAAATTGACTTTATACCGGGGGCAAGCCTACCAAATAGGCCTGCTTATAGAACCAACCCCGAGGAAACAAAGGAGATAGAATCACAAGTTCAAGACTTGTTGGAGAAGGGTTGGGTTCAAAAGAGCCTAAGCCCTTGTGCTGTACCTGTCTTGTTGGTGCCCAAAAAGGATGGAAAATGGCGTATGTGTTGTGATTGTAGAGCAATCAACAACATCACCATCAAGTATAGGCATCCAATCCCGAGGCTTGATGATATGCTTGATGAATTGCATGGGTCAACTCTATTCTCCAAGATTGACCTTAAAAGTGGATATCACCAAATTCGAATCAAGGAGGGTGATGAGTGGAAAACCGCTTTTAAGACCAAATTTGGATTATATGAGTGGTTGGTGATGCCCTTTGGGCTTACTAACGCTCCAAGCACATTCATGAGGCTTATGAATCACACCTTGAGGGATTGTATAGGTAAATATGTAGTAGTTTACTTTGATGATATCTTAGTATATAGTAAAACCCTAGAAGACCATCTAAGCCACCTTAAGGAAGTTCTTCTAGTCCTTAGGAAAAATAGTCTTTTTGCCAATAGGGATAAGTGTACCTTTTGTGTAGATAGTGTAGTCTTCTTAGGCTTTATAGTAAACAAAAAGGGGGTGCATGTAGATCCCGAGAAAATCAAAGCCATCCGCGAGTGGCCAACTCCACAAAATGTAAGTGAAGTAAGAAGTTTTCATGGGTTAGCTAGCTTCTATAGAAGGTTTGTGCCTAATTTTTCTAGCCTAGCTTCTCCTTTGAATGAACTTGTAAAAAAAGATGTTGCATTTTGTTGGAATGAAAAGCATGAGCAAGCCTTTCAAAGGCTAAAAGCTCAACTCACCAATGCACCCATCCTATCTCTCCCAAATTTTTCCAAAACTTTTGAGATAGAGTGTGATGCATCGGGAGTAGGCATAGGTGCGGTTTTGTTGCAAGGTGGACACCCCATTGCTTATTTTAGTGAAAAACTCCATGGTGCCACCCTCAACTACCCCACCTATGACAAAGAGCTCTATGCTCTTGTGGGAGCCCTAAAGACTTGGGAACACTACCTTGTGTCCAAAGAATTTATTATCCATAGTGATCACGAGTCTTTAAAATATTTAAAGGGCCAACACAAGCTCAACAAGAGACATGCTAAATGGATGGAATTTCTTGAACAATTTCCTTATGTAATCAAATACAAGAAAGGGAGCACCAATATAGTGGCCGATGCTCTTTCAAGACGGCACACACTCTTTTCAAAACTAGGTGCCCAAATTCTTGGATTTGATCACATAAGAGAGCTTTACCAAGAAGATCAAGAACTCTCATCCATCTATGCCCAATGTCTACATAGAGCACAAGGAGGTTACTATGTGTCCGAGGGATATCTTTTTAAAGAAGGAAAACTTTGCATTCCCCAAGGAACACATAGAAAACTCCTTGTCAAAGAATCACATGAAGGGGGACTCATGGGCCATTTTGGAGTTGATAAGACTCTAGATCTTTTAAAAGCAAAATTTTGTTGGCCACACATGAGGAAAGATGTCCAACGACATTGTTCTAGATGTATCTCATGTTTAAAAGCAAAGTCTAGAACAATGCCGCATGGACTCTACACCCCTTTGCCGATTGCAAATGCTCCTTGGGAAGACATTAGCATGGATTTCATTTTAGGACTTCCTAGGACTGCAAGAGGCCATGACTCTATTTTTGTGGTAGTGGACCGTTTTAGCAAAATGTCCCACTTTATTCCATGCCACAAAGTAGATGATGCTCAAAATATTTCTAAACTCTTCTTTAGAGAAGTGGTGAGACTCCATGGTCTCCCTAGAAGTATAGTGTCCGATAGAGATCCCAAGTTTATAAGCCACTTTTGGAAAACTCTTTGAGGTAAACTTGGAACAAGACTACAATTTTCAACTTCTTGTCATCCTCAAACGGATGGGCAAACCGAAGTAGTCAATAGATCTCTTGGAACTATGCTTAGGGCTATCATGAAGGGCAGCCACAAATCTTGGGATGAGTACCTTCCCCACATTGAATTTGCTTACAATAGAGTAGTTCACAAGACTACTAATGCTTCTCCTTTTGAGGTAGTATATGGTTTTAATCCTCTCACGCCCATGGATTTGATACCCCTTCCTAATCCACAAGATTTTGTGCATACGGAAGGAGTACTCAAAGCTGATTTTGTCAAGAAAATGCATGAGAAGAATAAAATTCAAATACAACAACAAAATGAGAAGTACACAAAATACAACAACAAAGGGAAGAGAGAAATAATTTTTGAGGAAGGAGACTTAGTTTGGCATCACCTTCGCAAAGATAGATTTCCAAATCAAAGGAAGTCCAAACTAAGTCCCCGAGGTGATGGACCTTTCCAAGTTCTCAAGCGAGTCAACAACAATGCATATAAGTTGGACCTACCTTTTGAATATGGAGTACATGACACTTTTAATGTAATGGATCTTTCTCCATTTGTAGGTACCAATGACGATGACGAGCTGGATTTGAGGACAAATCCTTTCCAAGGGGGAGGGGATGATGGAGGAGGGCCAAGCACACCTACCCAAGGAAGCCAAGGCCCAAGCCAAGGAGAGCGTCTAGACCAAGACCATGGTGAGCGTCTAGGACGTGAAGGTGAGCGTCTAGGACGTGAAGGAGGGAGGCTACCCTTGGAGCTAGACCGTCTAGGACCCCTTACAAGATCAATGGCCAAACATATTCAAACACAAGCAAATGAGGCCACGGATGGAAGAGAGAAGGCTTTGTATATGTTTGCATAAAGGCCCATTGGGGGTACTTAGTAGATAGGATAGTGTAGGAAGCATTTTGGAGGGAAACATTCTAGAATGTAGGGTTTGTGTGGCCGGTCATTGCTTGGCACATGGCTTAGCATTTAGATTTAATTTTTGGTTTTCTTTTTCTTGTAATTCAGCTTACAAATTACGTCCAAGATAGCCTATAAATAGGAAGGCTATCTCATTGTATTGGACAAGTTTAATTGAGTAATGTTATGCTGCCATTTTTGTGCACTAGCTTTACTTCTCCTAGAAATCTAGGCTATAAACTTCAATCCTTTCACCTTTCTCCCTTGAGCTGGCCGAACCACTCAAACACGACACTCATCATGCACCTTCAAAGCCAACACAACTCCTAGGAGGGCTTTGTTTCACTCACCCATTGCTTCCGCATCACTTTTTACTACTTTGATTCAAGAAGAACACATGAAATGCCATCACGCCCTGGGCGGTGCCTTATTCACAATGTACTGCTCGACGAAAATCTTCGAGAACTGTTGAAAACTGGTTATGTGACCGTTAGGCAGGCTCACAAACCATTCCAGCGCCGTTCCCTGGAGCGTGCTCACGAACATCTTGCAATACACGGCGTCTGATCCCCCTGACGGCATCATCTGCGTATGGAACGTGGTGAGATGAGCCTCAGGATCCTCCACGCCGGTGAAAACAGCCTTAACAGGAACCACACTCGCAGGAATAGGCGTGTCAGTAATCGCCTGAACAAAAGGCATAGGAAAAACACGAGGTGGCGACGACGGCGCAACCTCTTCAGCAGAAGAACGCCCTTGCTGCTCCTGAAGAGCTTGGCGCAGCTCCTCAGTCACCTTGCTAAGCTCCTCATTCCTGGCGCGAGAGGCGACCAGGTCCTCCTCATGCATTCTCGCCTGTTCTATGCGCGAGGCTTCCACAGTTGCCTGCAATGAACGCATCATCTCTGCCATCTGCGCCATGGTCATGGCGGCGGCGCCTTCAGCAGCGACGGGCGCAACAGGACTTGAACGATTGCTTCTCATTTTTCTCATGAAACTTAGCGAATCACAGAATGCAGCGAACAACACCTACTTCAGCTACGATCGATTCAGCGATCAATCGGGAAAACTGCGCGTAACTCTGCAAAAACTCAAGAACACCGCGAACGTTCAAAGAAACCTGCAACTCCACCAGAAACCACCGCCTCTCCCACAGATAACCAAACGAGCGAGGGAACTCAAATTCCACCGAACAGATCGCACGTAAACAGTAGAAAACTTCACTTCACCGAACAAAAATCCAAACGAACGGTGGAAAATGCGAAAACACCGAACAAATCTCAAGCGAACAGCAAACTACGGTTGCACCAGCACACAACCACACAGAAAATCACGAAAACCTCCAAGAACTCACGCTGTGGATGGGAACAGGTTTTACACGGCCCCACGGTGGGCGCCTGATGATCCTGCCTGTTGACCAGAACGTTGGAACCTGCCTCGTCAAAGGATCGACTTGTGCACCACTTCGAACCTCCGTCCTTCTTCAAGATCCACCTCAAGAACCTGCAAAAGAACAGAGCGGCGCCGCTGCGGCCGATCGCACTCCAACGCCCAAGTCAGTGACCGAACCACCAAATACTAAGAGCAAGAACACTCAGGAAATCTCAAGGAACCGTGCAATGTTCTCTCTCACAGTAAGCTCTAGAATTCGCAAGCGTAAAAAGTGTAATCTGAACGTGCGTACCTGAGAAAGTTCGTTGAGAACTCTTATATACCTGGTCACTTTCTCTCTCCTGGCAGTTACAGACCTGGACACGTGGCTCGCATCCAGTCGTACACGTGCCATCATCTGGAGCCTCCTTGACTTGGGCGCTGCTTCTGACTCTCTTTTTGGCTAAGTTATTTATGCGTGGTACTGCCCAGTGCATAGCTAACTTGGGAGTGCAATCTCTACTGGAACTGGCGAGTTAGGGTGCTCTCGTACACCTTCCCTGTGGTCTCGCCGGCCGCCTTCATAATCTGCACCACTTTCATCTCTGGCGATGTGCTTGCTCTGGCGATCTCCAATCGCTTGGTCGCCTGAGTTTACATCTGGTGACTTCACCTTCTACTGGGCGATCGCCTGGTATGCTGGAGATTGGAACACGCCAACTTAATAACTGGCGACTTCACGAGCCCCCCGACTTCCTCCCCTTCTGTCAACCTGGCGCCTTGTCAACACGCCTACACTGTAGCTTGGTGCCACGTCATCACTTCCGACTACCAGGACGGTACAATCCCCAACACGTTCGCAGGGCCCAAGGTGACCTTCACGGGGATGGAGGATCCCGAAGCACATCTCAATGCCTTCCACACGCAGATGGTGCTAGTAGGCGGGTCCGATGCCGTACGATGCAAGCTTTTCATGAGCACCCTGACAGGAATGGCCATGGATTGGTTCATCAGCCTTCCAGATGGCCATATCACATCCTTCTCATAGCTGTCGCGGTTGTTTAGGGAGCAATACCTAGTGAACAGGGCCCCACCACCCGTTTCGTACGATCTGTTCGATGTAAAACAATATCAGGGCGAGACATTGAAGGAGTACATCAACCGTTTCGGGGCTCAAGTGGTAAAAGTTGGTACTACGGAAGAACCCATGATCGTGTACGCGTTCAGGAAAGGCGTGTGCCCTGGCCCCTTTTGCGAATCAATCATTCGCAATCGCCGCAGGTCCTTCGCTGAAATAAGGCGTCGCGCAATGGAGCATATCGCCTCTGAGGGAGTGGTGTGCGAGAAGCGCACGAGTGTCGCACCCACTCGTCCGAGAGCACAGACACGGGCTCAACCCGTCAGGGTCAACGAGACCACAATGGTAAGGAAGAATCAGGAAGGGAGACGCCCCTACGAGGCGAGAAAGCCCCAACCCAGAGGTCAAGAGGGAGGAAATCGTCCGGCCAAGGGCCATACCAACAAGGTACGACTTCGTGGTAGAGTTGAAGCACCTGATCACCGTACCCAATATAGCCGAAAGATTGAGGCGACCAGCGAAGTCTGACAAGGTGTTGGGGCCTCGCAAGGACTCTTGGTGTGAGCTTCACGAAGCCTTTGGTCACCATATCAGCAACTGCTTATCGCTGGGTTACCAATTAGATGAGTTAGTAAAAAGCGGGTTCTTGAAGGACTATCTCGCTGAACCTGCCACGACCGTCGCTCTGCCAGCACCAGCGGAGGATCAAGGGCATGAGATGCCAGTCCATGGTGAAGTTCACACCATCTCTGGTGGTTTTTCTGGAGGGGGACCCACCGCATCCCAACGGAAGAAATACGCGAGGGGAGTAAATTCGATTGACGAAACAATCTCGGGTGACCCGTGGGAGTCAGACCTCGTGTTCACGAGGGTGGACCTACGAGATGTTGTCCCACACGACAATGACCCCGTGGTCATTTCGGTTGTCACAGCTGGAAGAAAGGTGCATAGGGTTCTAGTCGACCAGGGAAGTTCTGCAGATGTTATGTTCTGGTCGACATTCAACAAGCTTCGGTTGTCTCTCGACCTTTTGAGGCCCTACACCGGGTGCTTGTACGGGTTTGCTGACAACCAGGTGGATGTACGTGGCTACTTGGAGTTGAGGACGACATTCACAGATGGAACGGCCTCACGTACTGAGAGCAGTACCTGGTTGTAAACGCCAATTTAGCTTACAACATCCTGTTGGGCAGACCGGCGTTGAATAGGCTGAGAGCAGTAGCCTCCACACGCCACATGAAGATGAAGCTGCCGGACCTCAGTGGCAAGGTCATTGTCATCAAGTAAGATCAAGAAGAAGCGCGAAAATGCTATGAAAACAGTTTGAAAACGAAGAGGGGCTTGTTCATGGTGTTAAAGCGACCACCGAGTTCGGACACAACAATGGAAGTAGAGCCCTTGAATGAGGCGACGCCTGCGGAATCAACACCTGTCGAGGCTACACTAGTAGGGACGATGCCTAGACCAGACGCGTGCACAGAGGAAAGGCATGACGACGCTTCGCCCGTGGAAGAGGCGTTGTCTAAAGAGCACTATAAGGCGACACCCCCAAAGGAAGATGACAGAGACCAGCCAGCGGCCAATGTGGTGGAGAGACAGATTGGCGGCAAAAACGTTCAAGCTGGGGCGTTTGTTGAGCCAAGAAGAACAGGACAAAGTGGCGGAAGTGATCTCATGCCACTTAGACGCTTTTGCGTGGTCCGCCTCAGATATGCCGGGCATCGACCCCGATTTTTTATTTCACCATCTTAGCATGGACGCCACGGTTCGCCCTGTGCGACAGAGGAGGAGAAAGTTTAACGAAGAGAGGCGCCTCGTGGTAAAGGAAGAGACACAGAAGTTGTTGAGTGCAGGACACATCCGGGAAATACAATACCCCGAGTGGCTGGCCAATGTCGTTCTGGTAAAGAAAGTGATCCTGCCGGCAACTCAAACGGGGAGGAATCGCTTCATAGCACTCTCTGCCCTGTCTACGCGACTGCGCCTTCTGCAGAATCACCCTCAGGACCTTCTCTTGGTGTTCCAAGCGTGACCTGCAAAACACACAGACGGCGCCTCTAGCGGCCGTTTGCACTCCGACGATCAAGTTAGTCCAACAGAACCACCAGAAACTGGAAACTAGTAATGTGTGTGTGAAAAACTCTTGCACTCTGTTTTTCGTCTCTCTTTTTTCTCCTCCCTCCACTCTCCCTCTGATTCTCTCTTTTATCTCTCTTTCCCTGCTTCTGGGCATAACAGAATTCTGTTATGCTTTTCTAGCATGTGTCAGAACCCTGTTATGCTTTTCAGAGAAAGCGTACCTTCAGAATCAGCAAAGGGGAGCGTGAGAGTCTGCGCATGTCTGCGCTTGGCTGCGCCTGTCTGTACCTTTAGTGGTACAGAGTGCTCTTTTGTCTGGACCGCACCCCTCTCAGATGATGACACGTGGAGGCCTGCAACTCACATCTAACCACACACATGTCACTTACTGGAAGGGCTCTAGCGCTTCTCTTTGTGGGCGTAAGTTACGCCCTCGCGGAGTAACGTAGGATGTTTCTCTTATCTGGGCAGATCGCATACTCTTGGGAGAACGTCGGGTGTGGCTGGTCTAGGCACACTCACCAAACGTTGCTCTCTGCGTATACAGCTTACCCTTCACGATGCCATGCACGTAATGGGTTGAGGGAATCACCAACCACTGGCTGGTTTACTAGTTCCCTCAGGCCACTCTCGTGCATGATTCCTTGAGGTGTGCACATGCGAGGTCCATGCGTAACGCTCTCGCTGGGAACCTCATTCCCAGTTTAACTGCGTGTAACACGAGACCCCGATGACAATACCCCGATGACTGATCAGTGTTTATCTGTTTCTCGCGTTCTGCCTTCAGGCGTTAGTCTGAGAACTGATCTGTTGGTGGCCACTTGGCTACTGACCACCGATCACCATCCCGGATGATCCGTCCCCCGACCTCTCTACCGCCTGATCTGTTGGTGGTCACTTGGTTACTGACCACCGATCACCTCTCTTGGCGATCGTCCCCCTGACCTCTCTGCCACCTGGTCCATGTGTCACCCTGCGAGTGGTCCACGTGGTTCTCTGATGCTGACGTCATCGACTACCGATGACCGATCGGATCACAAGCCCCCCAGTCTCGAGTCGAGAACTCGTTCTCAGCGAAGAGACTAAGTGGTCGTGCCTTCAGTCCACGTGGCAAGTGGGGCCGCCTCACGTGCTGCTTCTTTAACGTTTGGACTCCCTCTCTTAATCTCGCGACACATGGCGCCATCAACGGCCAGCGTTGTGCGTCGCTAGCGCTTCTCTTATTCAAATTGGCGCACCCTTCCACTGTTCCTTCATCTTCTTCATGCAACTCCCAGACTCTCTGCGAACTTTTCTTCTGCGCACCCATCTTTCTTCAAATTCTCTGCTGCCAAATCTCTTGCGATCACCCAAAGGTATGGTTTTTCTTCTTCCTGGCCCCCTTTCGGTCATCTTTACCGATTGCATTTATCATTCTAGTCATCATGCATTCATCTTCTCTATTTTCCTCTCTCGACCCCGCGCTAGGGTTTTTTCATGTTCTTACTCTGGCTTCTGCTTCTTCTTCTTCTTCTTTTCATCTGGGCATCTCCGTCTCCTTTCCCTTTTCTGTTTTCACTGAAATTCATCATTCCTTCTTCTCCCATTCATTCTGACCTTTTCGTTTTTCCTCCATTTTCAGCTATCTCACGATGGCTCGCTTGAAACAAACTGCGCGCGTCATTGCTTCTTCTTCTGGTGCACAGCCTTCCGCGAGTGCGCCAGCTCCACCACCGCCTAAGGCTACCTCCTACCACGACAATGCCAGGGTCTACCAATGGGCTCCCCTGGCATTGCTCGCCGAAACCTCCACTCTACTGCCTGAGGGCCATCTCAAGTCCCTGCTAAGTCGCAACCCCGATGAGCCTTCTTGCTCCATCGACAGGGAGAACGACTTCAACATTCAAATCCGCATCCCTCCTCGAGGGATGCCTATCTGCGTAGATGACAGGGCCACCAATGGGGTGCCCTTTGTCTTCATCTACTCCGCCATTTTCAAAAGACTAAAGCTGCGCCTCCCTTTCACTTTCTTCGAAAAGGAGCTGATGATGGAGTTAAACGTCGCGCCCTGCCAACTCCATCCAAATGCCTGGGCCTTCATCCGGGCGTTTCAAATCCTCTGCAGTCATTTCGGGCACAACGCCTCCGTGGACATGTTCCTTTACTTCTTCGAAGCGAAGAACCCTGGGGACAGGTCCTGGGTGAGCCTGAACGGGGTTGCTGGACGGGTGCTCCTGGGCCTGTACCAGCAATCCTTCAAAGATTGGAAGGGCAGATTCTACATGATATCTGCTACCCCTCAAAGTCCAAGCCTGCTCGAGGGGTACCCCCTCTACTGGGTTCCTGGAGTCGAGTTCAAGAAATCCAGGGACCTCGAAGCTATGGCCCCCTATGAGCGCGAGCTGTGTGGGCTGCTCCTGGGGGCCAAGTACAACTCCGCCCGCCTCATCAAAGATGAATTTGATGTGGTGGCTCTGAAAAAATATATAGGTAGCTCTTCTTGCACCTCTTAGGATACTTGTCTCTTCTCATGCATGTTTTTATGTGCTTTTTGGTTTACTTGCATAACTTGGCCATCTAAGCTTTCCTTTTTCCATGTATGCAGACTCGATGACGGGGAAAGACAGGAAGCTGGCCCTGCTGGAGCTTGCCAAACGTAGGGGAGCCAAGGGCACTGGCTCCTCTTCTTCCACAATAGAGCCCATCGCAGCCCCTCCACTCTCGGTCGCGCCAGCTGAAGGCCCCGAGCCAGGGAAGAAAATGAAGAGGCTGGTGAAGGCTTCCGCTTCAACCGCTGCTGCTACTGCTGCTTCAACTGAAGAGGAGAGCTCAGGCTCTCCTCTGGTACACCGCCAAAGGAAAAGGTCAGCAGTTGAGGGGGCCTCATCTCTCCAGCCTGGAGAGATTGAGGTGGTGGAAGTAGAGGAAGGGTCTTCCCCACCTCCCTGTGCTCAACCTGCCTCAGAGCCCTCCAGTCTTCCTTCTCCAGGCTAGCAGTTGCCTCCAACTTCCCAACTGCCATCTTCCCCCCCAGCAGGCCAATCACCTGGTCCACCTGCTCATCTTGCTGGGGGTCCACCACCACCACTGCCAATCCCCACCACCACTGCTGAAGGTGGGGGCTCCAGCTTGCGCCCAAGCACTTCTGGGGCCAACCACGAAAACTTCAGCAGGGTCATCACCCTGGTCCGACAACTCATAAGCAACCGGGAGCTTGTCGAGTGGAGTGGTGATGAGGTGGATATGCACCTGGCCAAGCAGGTAGTGCTCTCTCTGGAGTTTTCCACCCAGCATCGCAAGCAACTAGCCCTGGAGAAGAGGGTGAAGGATCTTGAGCATGACAAGGAGTCACTGCGAAGTGACTTTGAAGCTGCCCAAGGATCTGTGGAGTTGATGCGGGGCATGGTGGAGAAAGCTAGGAGGGAGTACCTAGCACAGGTCCAAGAGACCATCAAGACAGAGATCTTGATGGGGGAAGCTGTTAGCTCCTTGGACTGCACGGTGGTGGAGCTTAAGGCCGAGACTTCCTCCCTGCGCCAACAGAACACTCAGCTATTGGGGGAGCTCAAGTCCGCCAAAGAAGCAGCTGCTGCTGGGGAGAAAAGACTTGAGGAGGTGGTGGGCAAACTGTCTGAGGCTGCCTCCTCCCTTGCTGCCGTCACCACTGAGAGGGATGCTGCGGAGGCTTCAAAGCAAGAACTGGAGGTGGAGAAGGCTGATTTGATGAACGTGGGTGCTGATGCCCTTACAGACGGATTCGAGCTAGCACTCGAGCAAATCAAATGCGTTCTCCCGGACCTGGACCTCTCGCAGTTCAGCATCTACCATGAAGTGGTGGATGGAAAGCTCATCCCCCCTGCTCCTTAAACCCTTCTTTTCTCTGTAAATTTAGCTTCTGTACAGTTTTTCTTTCTTCGCACTTTGGAATTGTATAAGACTTGGCTATGAATGTAAACTCTCAATTTGTATGAGCTTCTTTTGTTGCATAAGTTTCTTCCCTTGTATTTTCTTTGAACTTCACTTATCTTTATGTGCACGACTAACTGTTAGCTAGCTTAGGTTCAGCGCGATCTTGGGCTTTACCTTTCCTTTCGCACACGACTAAGTGTTAACCAGCTTAGGCTTAGCGCGATCTTGAGCTTCGTCTTTTACTTTGC